>NC_079914.1:17175007-17209012 GCF_024868665.1 Triplophysa rosa
TCTTCTCTGTGTGTTTGTTGATACAGGTGAAGAGAACATGTCAGTGATGGAGGGAGATCCTGTTACTCTACACACTAATGCTACTCGTATACAGGCCGAAGATGTGATACAGTGGTTTAAAGATTCTCTCATAGCTTATTCAAACAAAACAACCACCACCACAGGCAGATTTGTTATGAATTCAGATGGATCTCTCTTCATTTTAAAGATCAGATCTAAAGATTCTGGAGTTTATGATGTAAACATCACTGGCAGCAAACACATTCACAAGAGATTTAATGTTACTGTCACTGGTGAGTATCCTGAGTATCTTTACATCTGAGCTTTTTAAACTATTGAGGTGACATCATATCAACAGATTTATATTTGCTTTAATGTAAATGATACAGAGATCATATTAAATGATGTTTAATTAACAAAGTTCGGGAGGAGCACGATCAGATAATCCACCCGGCTGGTTCGCTTTCAGCAATCTCAGCATCTACCCTATCAGCTCAAGAGAGAACCACTACAAACAGACAAAGCTGTCTGACAAGTACAGCGTCCCTCCACCACCCCTGCTCCTCACCACGAGCCGCTCTGGGTTCAGGCTAATACCGGGCTCAGAGCCCTCTCCCCGGACACCACGCCAAATATGCATACCTTTTATCCCGCATTATTATCTGCATAGGTGAACTCATGAAACAGAGGTTCTGTGTGAATCACAGTAATACATGATATGTTAACAAACTGCTGTTTGTCATGATGAACATCTCTTAGCAGTAGAACATAATCTGAACCAGTAATCTGGTAGTAAATCTGAGCGATATTAACACTGCAGAACATCACATGAGGTTTATAATTCTCTTCATCACATCTGAGATGTTTCATCTCTGCTTTACAAACTGAAAATGAACACTTACCGCCTACAAACACCAAAGAAATACTGTCAAACATGTTTATGGTAAATTGCGAGCTATTTGTAAAAGATATATTCATATTATTTGGATAGCTTTAACGCTGACTCTAGACGAGCTGATATTTGCCGCATGTTTACATACCTCTATAGACACTGCAAAGTATTTTATAACTAAACAACAGTGCTCTCTTATATCGCCATGAAGAAACTGTGTTCATTTAACAGAGACTTTCAGCTGTTTGCATATGTTGTGTTGTCAAATTAAAATTCTGCTGTTCAGATGAAGAATGATGGACTGTCAGTTTTGGAAACATATTATGTAGTAAATTAAGATCTGTATTACAGTGATATTTAGACAGAATAACCATCGTATCATGTGTTGGTTTAGATGTGATTGACAGGAGCAGTTACACTAATAACTCCCATGTCTTTCTTTAACCATTCCAGAATCAAGGTCAAACGGGGAGAAAACTGGTCCAGGATTATTGGTAGTACTGATCCTGATGGGGATATTCCTGATGAGTTGATCATCTGAAAGAACAAGAAGAGTGAGTAACTTTCAATGAGAACAGATTCATATCTGTGTAGAGACAACACTGTTATATGAACGTGTCTCTTTTCAAGCCAAATAACACTGAAAATGTCTAATAGTGTTCTGTACTCAAACAAAAATAAAATGACTACATCTACTGTGTGGTTTTATTTGGACTTCTGGTAACTCGGACATAAAATCCAGATGTAAAAGGTTTAGGTTTTCTTTTCAGTTTTCAGCACAAGAACAAAAAAAGTGAATACAGTTTAACATCAAGATGAGACGAGTCCAGTAATAAAGAACAACATATGAAAATCATACATTTACTATTATTTATGTACATGGAGCTTTTCAGGTTGTAGCCTAAATGTAAAATCGAAAAGAATGTTCTTGAGCCATGGTTTCTGGATTCCTCTGGGATTTTTTTTAGAACAGCAGTTTTTGAATTTATGAGTAAATTAACACCTTCTGTGGTAAAAACACATAGCATAGGACACTTGGATACAGTCATATAGTCAAAACTTTTGTAAAAGCGTTGTTAACACATTTCTGTAATGACAGCAGATAACACAAACATGTGAGATTTATTGCTAATACACACAATACTCTGACATTGGTTTCACTTTACAATAAGGTTGTATTTGGTAACATTACTTAATGCATTAGTTAACATAAAAAACATGTTCATTCATGAACATAACAATGAGCCATATCGTTTTTAAATTATATGTTAATTTCAACATTTACAAACATGTTTTTACATCAAACACAGTAACTGTTAACTTAGTTAATACACAGTGAACTAATATGAATAATTGTATTGACTTTAACAACGATTAATAAACGCTGAAAAACTATTACAGTACTTTTAGAATACACTGACAGACAATGAAACAAGCGACATCTAAAGAATAAAAAAGAGGAAACAACACAATGCAAAAAAGATACACATTTCTTTATTGACAATAATAATACACTAATTATTTGCTAAACAAGCTGATTTTATCTTGTGCTAATTTTGCTGTTAGTGTCTGTCATGTTTTATCTTTGTGTAGTGTCACGGCCGGCTCAAAGCCGTGGCAAATGAGGGAGACTACGAGCACAAGTTAAAGTAAAAAAGGTTTATTCACAAAATAAACATTAAAAAACATAATTAAATAAAAAAGGTTCCATTCCAAATAAAATAAAATAAGGACATAATTGTCCTAAACCAAACTATAAGCAAACACATAAGTAAACTAATCCATAAACAAAATAACTAAACAAAACATAAGGCCAACCCAAATTAGAACAAAGGCCAAACAAAGGGGCAACAGACAAAATGCCGCCCTGGTCTTCGGGAAGCTCCCCTCTTTTAAAGTTCTCCACAGGTGTCTTGAATTCTATACAAAAAGTCCCACCCCTCCGCCGGCTGAAGAGGGATGGTCCACAGGCACTCACAGTAGCTACAACACTACATGTAAATGTGAGGTCACATGCTCTATTAACTCCTTTGTTTTTGTCTGTTTCCTTACAGAAAAAAAGACAAGAAAGAAACAAGAAAGAGACGGATGAACATTTGAAGATTGAGACTTCCAACAACAGCTCATAGTCACAGAATACAGATGAACACAAAAGTCTTTTCAAATCTAACGTATATACTGCTGTATGACATTTAGCTGTGAAACTTAAAGGTCTAGTAAAGTTGTTAATTTTGTTTTGTTTGTTTTTTTACCTGCATGAACACAGGGATTATTCATGTTTAGATACATGACACCTGTTTAAAGGGGTCAAATGACACGACTAAAATGAATATTATGGTGTGTAATGCAATGTGTATACAGGATTTAAGGTTCATAAATGCTGTATTTTCCACATACCGTGCATGTTTGTATCTCCTCTTTGCTCCGCCTCTCTGAAACACGCAGATTTTTGACAAAGCTCATGGCTCTGAAAAGCGAGGTGTGCTGTGATTGGCCAGTTCACCAGTGTGTAGTGATTGGTGGAATACTGCAAGCGTGTGAGGGAAATGTAACGCCTCTGACCATATTTGGAACATCAGGTTCCTCTTCAATTGCACTGACAGGTACGCCCACCTTACTTGCGTATACATTTGGGCGGTCTTAGTCAAATCAGACCACCAACTGATGTAGATTTGTGGGGGTGTGGCTACACGAGGTGTTTCAGGCAGGTCTGGGTGAGCATTCGCTTTTACATAGAATGACTCTTTTGTTCCCACACTTAAATGTGTGTTATACCACGGGGCTGTTGAATGCTTCAATCTGATTGGTTGACAAACGTTCTATGGGTATGCATTAACTTTCAGTACATGCACACCTATGAAGGTGTTCCAGGTCTGCTGACCGCATTACAGTTCCACATCACTTCGCCAAGTTTAAACAACAGAAGGTTATAGTGTAGCCTACAGCAGGGGTTCTCAACCTTTTGCAACTCATGGCCCACCAAGGACTGTTTAAAAACATTCCGAGGACCACATTTCCAAATATGATAGTATGAACACAAAATATTCAAAAAGTACAATTATATACTCTGCTGTTAATCTGTTATGCCACAGTAGCAGACTTAGTCAAGTCAGCTATATAGATGAAAACTGTCCTTGTATAATCATATAAAAGACTTGGCAGGTTTACTCGGTAACCATTTATACCTGTAACAATATCAGGGCAGGTGTCAGACACACAAGGGGGAATAATCTCTCCAAAATTTAGTTATTCCTCTCTTATACCAACAAAACAGACACTATTGTTTTACAAACCATAATAAAGAATAAAATAAATCAATAACAAATTAAAAATACAACACCAGATCAAGGCTTATATACCTGTAACAGGTCAGACACACTAGAGGGGAACATTCTATTCATTAGCAGAAATGTTCATTCACACCAAGTTACATACTGTAATAATTATCAAATACAATTGGTGTTATGAGCATTATGAACTGTTTAAAACATCTGAAACTTTTTAAAATCTTACACCCATTTAACAAACTTAAAGCATTTCATACATGTTATATTATGTACTATGTTAATTTTTTACAATTCAACTGGAGATAAACTGGACACATTAGACCCCTGCCCACACATCCAAAATTGAGGAAGCCTAACTGGTGTGTCACAGATCAACAACACAGTTTTCATCAACAATCACTTTAGGACCATTAATAAATCCCAACACATTAACATATTTACATGGACTAGTTTTGGAGTAGCTCGCATGAGAAAAACAATATATACTGAGAATCACTGGCCTACAGGCCATCACCTCACATAGCACACTGCTCTTGATCTGACCTTTATAATGTCAAACTTTACTGTTAATGGAAACGTGTGCCGTTTCGTTTCAATAAACAAAGCATTTCAAAAACAAGAAATACATATACATAAATCGAATAAATAAAATAACTAAACAGAAAAACAAAATGTATTAATAAACACTGATAGCCTACTGGTTCGTTTTCCTCTTCAAGCTGCTTATAACTGATAACAAATATAGTTTGATAGACCTACTCTAAAAAGTTTGCGTTATTTTTTTTACTGCTAAAGATAGAAACAATACGAGGAATAAATCATTTTTATTCAAGCTTCCGAATCCGTTCGCACTAACGGAAATGAGATGCGCAAGAAAGTAGTCCTACCACCAACAGCATTTTAAAGATATAAGAAGAAGAAAATAACATTACAAACATTGAAATTAAACATTTGAACAATGTCCTGTGGTGTGGTAACCGTGGTATCAGTGGAATAATCGACTCCGGTCTGTTCAATTATTCTCTCTCTCTCTCTCTCTCTCTCTCTCTCTCTCTCTCTCTGTCTGTCTGTCTTTCTGTCTGTTTGATTTTACACAATATTTTGTACAGCATTTGTTTATTTTTGAATTTTTCTTTTATGGGATCAGAATTGTTCCAATATTCTGAATAAATAAACTATGATCCGCAAATAAATATAGAGAGTTTCACAAACATTTTTTAAATCCACATATGCACAAAAAGCGAACCATAAATATATGTTAGACGTTCCACAAAAAGAAATGGGATTCACAAATAAATACAATGAGATTTGCAAATAAAAAATATTTACAAATTTATTTTAATGGCATTTATTTGTAGATCGCTTTATTCACATTTGTGGATCGCTTTCTGTGCATTTGTGAATCGCTTTCTGTGCATTTGTGGATCACTTTCTGTGCATTTGTGAATCGCTTTCTGTGCATTTGTGAATCGCTTTCTGTGCATTTGTGGATCGCTTTCTGTGCATTTGTGAATCGCTTTCTGTGCATTTGTGAATCGCTTTCTGTGCATTTGTGGATCGCTTTCTGTGCATTTGTGGATCGCTTTCTGTGCATTTGTGAATCGCTTTCTGTGCATTTGTGAATCGCTTTCTGTGCATTTGTGGATCGCTTTCTGTGCATTTGTGGATCGCTTTCTGTGCATTTGTGAATCGCTTTCTGTGCATTTGTGAATCGCTTTCTGTGCATTTGTGGATCGCTTTCTGTGCATTTGTGGATCGCTTTCTGTGCATTTGTGAATCGCTTTCTGTGCATTTGTGAATCGCTTTCTGTGCATTTGTGGATCGCTTTCTGTGCATTTGTGGATCGCTTTCTGTGCATTTGTGAATCGCTTTCTGTGCATTTGTGAATCGCTTTCTGTGCATTTGTGGATCGCTTTCTGTGCATTTGTGGATCGCTTTCTGTGCATTTGTGAATCGCTTTCTGTGCATTTGTGAATCGCTTTCTGTGCATTTGTGGATCGCTTTCTGTGCATTTGTGAATCGCTTTCTGTGCATTTGTGGATCACTTTCTGTGCATTTGTGAATCGCTTTCTGTGCATTTGTGGATCACTTTCTGTGCATTTGTGAATCGCTGCACTCATTTGTGGATCAGTGCACGCATTTGTGGATGGCTCTCTGTGCATTTGTGAACTCTTTCCGGATGCATTGTGAATCGCTTTCTGTGGATTTGGGTCGCTTTCTGTGATTTGTGGATTCACTTTCTGACTGCATTTGTGAATCGCTTTCTGTGATTATGTATGATCGCTTTATGCTTTTGTCAGGGAGGAAATCGGCGGGCTTTTCTGTGCTTTGGATCACTTTTGTGTACTTCTGTGAATCCTTTTGCTGGTGGTTTGTGTGGTCCGTTTTTGTCTTTGTGGCAATCCTTCTGCAATTTTGTTGGAATCGTTTCTGCTGATTGTGGGGATCGCTTTCTGTCCGGCATTTGTGGATCACTTTTCTGCGTGCATTTTTGTGAGTCGCTTTCTGTGCATTGTGAATGACTTTTCTGTGCATGTTGTGAATCGGACTTCTCTGCGGTGCGCATTTAATTGGACTTCACTTTCTGTGCATTAGTGAACGCTGTTCTGTGATTTGGGGATCCAATTTCTGCTGACTTCTGATTATAGCTTTCTGATGCAGTTTGTGATCACTTTCTGATGATTTGTGATCGCTGCACTCCTTTGGATCAGGTTGCACGCATTTGTGGGATGGCTCTTCTGTGCATTGTGGATTTTGAAACTTTCTACGTTTCAGAACGTGCGCACAATTCCACAAAATAGGTGGCATTCCGCTATTTATGCAAGCCATCGGTAACTTCCTTTCGTTCTTGCTCCGAATAGGGCCGTCTTAACTCGCCATTAGGTTCGCTCTTGCCTAGATTCAGGTAACATGGCGCGTACCAGTGAGCGCAGGTCTAAATGCATAAGTAGACCTATTTAAGACCTACGTTGAATGTGGCTTTCTTGCTACTATCAGATATATTGGTTGGTTTTCTATGTCATCTGGTCACTATGGTTACTAAGCAGAACGACGAACGTTTCTTATAGGCTACTGCAACGGAGGGCGCGGTTCATTATCTGTTATGCACCGACCGGCAACCTTGGGGAACCACACGGGTTGTAAATGGGCTACAGGGGTGCAGAATGGGCATGGGCTCAAAATGGGCATCTTATCTGGGGCCCACTTGGGTGACCCAGATAGGACTTACATGGGTGAACCCAGGGGGGCTCCCCATGTGGTTTCTAGTTGGGTAATTAATGGGAAATGTGTGCATGGGTTTAAAATGGGCTACAGTTATGTCTTTTCACAAGGAGTATTAATGAATTAATTTATTACTTTTTCTAGCCAAATTTAGTATCCACAAATGTACATTTCGAGGAGACAAACCTATATAGTTGTTAAGGTGGAAATCCTACCTAATTCAATGCAATGTTTAGCAAATATAAATATAAAAGTATTTCTGGCTAACATTTCAATGTGTTAATTTAACCTTTTTTATTTTCTTCTTTTGATATTGCTTTGATTTAAATATTGTGGTGTTTGATTTTTTTATGTATTTCCATAATGTACCCAACATTCATATTTGAATTAAAAGGTCTTTGCTGCGCAGAACGATCGGCGTATGTCATCAAAGTACCGCGAGATGCAGCCCCGGAAGGATCCCGTGAGATTTCCTTTAGCAATTCCCATCCCCCTACTAAGTTACCTAAATCGCGCTGAGCTCAGCGGTGTGTTGTTTTTTTCTTAGAATGTACCAAATTGTTGATTTGGCCGCTCTTAATGTTCCTGGCATCTTTTTGACGGATTTGTAGTGTTTTTGAAATCTAACTATGGTCTGTTTCACTTGCATGGCGATCTCCCTGAACCCCATGATGTGGGTTCACAGCAACAGCTTCCAAATTCAAACACCACATGTAGAATCAACTCCAGACCTTTAACATGCTTCATTTATGACAAAATTATTTAAGGAAAAGCCCATACATGTGAATAAAACAGCTTTTTATTCAACTGTCCAATTACTTTTGGTCCCTTGAAAAAGGGGGGCGCTTCATATTAAAGAGCTGTAATTCCTAAATCCTTCAGCTAATCTGGATGTGAATACACTCTAAATAAAGCTGAGAGTGTGCACTTTAAGACAATATCTATTATAAAACTGTAACTCAAAAACATATTGATACACAGCTAAAATAACAAAAAATGTGACTCTGTCCAAATATTTATGGCCCTAACTGTATGTGTATGTTTACTACGCATATTGATTTTGCATTTATAAACGTAAATATTTCCTAAATATATATACATATATATTTGTTTTTATGTACTTATATTTACCAATAATTGAAATTATACAAGCATTTATTAATGTTCATATTTTTCTTAAAAATACACATGCATGTATGTTTAAGAATGCAATGATACACAGTACACATACATATACTGTATTATGTAAATACAAACTTTTATTCTGAATACGATTAATCATTTAACAGCCCAGATATACAAGTTATGCCAAATGTTTTCAGTAGCTTTAACTTTTTTCAAGATTCATGTGTATTATAAAGTTGTAAATGTACATATGTTTTATAAAGTTGTAAATGTACATGTGTTTTATAAAGTTTAAATCGTCACATTTTATGTATGTTCAAATGAAAAGTTAATTCAAATAAACTTTGATTAAAAGCATGCACTACTGGTTTCGATTTATTAAATACCTTTAGGATTTTAATGGATTAAATGTTTGGATTTAGGGATTTACCGTAAAATAATGTAACCCATACAAACTATTGTGGCCCATAAGAGACGAATATAAGACCTAGCTGGGTCCCATCATTAACCCATCTAGGCAGACTCCTGTAGACACCAATGGGAGCTATCTGGTTAACCCAAATGGGGCCTATATGGTGTCCATTAAGGGCCCACCATAAGCCCATCTGGGCTAACACATGTGGGGCCACCATGGAAACTGCGGACAAATTAGCTGGGTCCCAGTTGGGTTGCCCGGGTGGGCCCCAGATATCAGCGCAAGTGCAACCCATTTGGGCCCCACATGATTGTGTTTGCTGGGGAGGTGGGCCGTTACACCTCGGGTGTGCATTAACTTTCGATAATTGAACGGACCGGAGTCAATTATTCCGCTTATACCACGGTTACCACATTACAAGTAATTTTTCAGGTGTTTTATTTCAAGAGATTTGTTATGTTTGCCGCGCTTATAATGCTACTGTGAGTGGGGGACTATTTTCTCATCCGAAGCTGCCGGTAATTCCAAAATGCATGGATTAAAGTTCTCCGTCGCTACGACGGATTTCCGTCAATTGCAGCGAGTCTACGACGGATTTCCGTTAATTGCAGCGAGTCTACGACGGATTTCCGTCAATTGCAGGGTTCCAGCCTGTCCTTGATGTCTTAAATTCACTGTTCATAATGTTGTTAACCCTTTGCAGCGTACGATCACACCGGTGTGATTAGAACATTCAGCGCTTTGGCTGGCACTGAGCCAGAGACAGACTCAATCCTGTCACATATCACAACTGTGCAGTGCTTTCAAGCACATCACGTTTAATTTAGCCTTCAGACATATACACGTGCCTACAAGCACAAATACATTCAGAGATTGCATAATACACACTGATGTCTATGGAAGCGGCAATAACAATCTCCTCAAATGTAATTTGACGGATGTTTTATTCAGATCAGACACAGTATCTGCAATTTAAGCAATTGTTAAGATCACTCAATTCTTCTACCAGTTCACCAGGCACTTACCTTTGTGTTTTTAAGAGAAGTGGATGAATTCACGTGATGTAAATCCGACAGATCTCAGACCGCGGCAGAAACAAACATGGCGGCGCCCGCTTACAGCTCAACTAACGCGATCATTATAAAAGTGTTTAAACAACAAAACACATTCACATGCACATATCTGACAATCGGAATGTCAGATATGTCATGACATAGTTAACAGTTTGTGAATTTTTTTGAGTAAAAAAGAAAAATGATGTAGAAGCAATGCATCAGTCATACAGCTGCTGTGGCTCTGGGGTGTGTCACGTGATAATCAGTGCCGCGTCGCCATGGAAATGTTAAATAGTGATGGGAAGTTCGAGTCATTTTTACGATTCGGATGTTTGAATCTCGTTCAGCAAAATGAACGAATCTTTTTTCGAGTCATTTCGTTCATCTGAGCAGAGTTAAATTAATGTTGCATGTTAATAGCCAAATTACCCCATAACGTTTATTTATGCTAGTTTTGATCAGATATATAATAAGAAATAACTTATATTGTAGTTAGGGACAAGTTATGAGAAACAGTTATTTAATTATTTCCTGACAGCATTTCTGTAAAGTTATGCATTTATAATTCATTAACAATTTTGGGTCACTCAGGTATGCAATAAGGTCTACAGGTTGTTGTTTTTTACTAAAAAGTCTCATGCAGTTTGCAAAGTAAATAATAATAGGCTTTTGAAATCATTTAAATGTGCAATTATTTAATAAGAGATCACTTGTGTAATATATGCATTAGACATAAACACTGACTTTACTAGTGTTGCTTATGTTTATATTTTGCCAGCACAGTTCTTATGCAAAATAGTTAGTTATTAAGATAAATTAAAAACACATGCAGAAATCCACAAGAAACATTTATGAATATACTGACAGAAAAAAGAACAGAACGGTACGTTTTAGAGAAGATGTTTATTGCACATATCTTTTGATCATTTTATAATATTTCTTCCTATAATACAACATATAACACGTACATCATGCATTTGACTGATGATCCGGGAAGTGGTCACGTAACGTTAAAGACTCGGACTCGAAGACTCCGGTACAGGCTGCAGGTTTGCCTGCGGAGCTACCATTTGACAAAAGAACAAAAGGGCTCGGACCCGATGACTCGAGAGACGAACTAATCATTTCTCTTTCCGGTATAAAAGAACGAAAGGACTCGGACCCGATGACTCGAGAGACGAACTTCATTACTGTTTCTGGTACAATGTTGCACATGCGCGGTCAACACAAAATGAACGAATCACTCGCTGAGACACTCGTTACTCCCGAGTCATTTTAAAGATTCGTTCAAATAACGGAACTCGATCTGATGAACGACTATCACTAAATGGTCCGTGTATTTAGCGGCCAACGGATTTCCCTTTTGAAATTAGAAAACCAAAATCGGGAATCCAGCTGTTTTCCAGTTTTTGCGTTGATTATGAAAACGAAAAACGAACAAATGACCCGTTGTCCGTTTTTTTTTCAAATGTGTTTATAAGTGGAAATCGGGAGTTAAAATACACGTGTGAAAATCCTATGTCTCTATTTTCTGCAGTTTGTACCGACCCGGAAGCAGAAGCTATCAAGGTGGGCGGGGCATGTGGACATACTCTTAAGTTATAACCTTTCACTGTCAAACTCTATTTGCATCATGAGAAAAGGCATGACATGACCCATGACATCTTACAGAGTCTTTGATTTAAAACTTAAGTGAAGGTTGATGTCTAAGTTCGGAGATGGTCCTGAACCATTTACATTTATTTACATTTATGCATTTGGCAGACGCTTTTATCCAAAGCGACTTACATTACCATGAACCATGGACTTATATTTGTTGTGGGTATGATTCTCATGTGAACAGCAGTGCATTGTAAAAGCCAATCCTACTGTGAATATAGTTGCACTGTTAATATCAGTTGCCAATACAAATGATCCTATACATTTTTGAATAGCACTTGGAAAGTGTGCATTTGTTGACATATAGATATGCGTCCAAGTGCTCTGTGCTTCTTTGTATTTGGCCATAGATGCATATAAATGCAGTTCATGCTGTATTAACAAAATAGGTCATAATATAATTCACAGCTCTATAATATGTATCACATTGTAGTGTAATTCACAGTTCTGTAGTTTTAATGCCTTTAAAACATTTCTTGGTCCATGGTATTGTTTTGCCATCTGTTGTGGCAAAACAACACATGCATTATTTAAAAAAAAAAAGAATGGCTAATTCTGCAAAAGTAGGTGCCAAATATGTTGGGGTCAAGATACCATGTAGATCATTTATATTCAATCAACTCAGAATAACCCGATGTCACTGCTTATCACTGATAACCCTTACGGAAATTTACCATGGTTTTACTACAGTTAAAATGGAAAAACCATGGTTTTACTACAGTTAAAACCAAAAAAACATGGTTACTGTAGTAACCATGGTTTTGCCCCAAGTAATCAATGCACCAAAAAACCACGGTTACTACACTTGTACCACAAAAAAAAAAACATGTTTAATTTTCGTAAGGGAATGACTACTGCATCACTCAAGCTTTAACATGGGGTGGCCTTTGTGTTCGTGTTGTAACCTTTTCTTTTTTCTGTAATAAAACCTGCATATTCGTGCAACGACATGTTCCAAAGACATCAACAGAACGGTTAATCATACTACTCGATAGCTTCCGCTTCCGGGTCACTACAAACAATCTGCACAAAATTGAGATATAAGATTTTCACACGTGTATTTTAATTCCCGATTTCCACTTATAAACACATTTGGAAAAAAACGGACAACGGGTCATTTGTTCGTTTTTCGTTTTCATAATCAACGCAAAAACCGGAAAACAGCTGGATTCCCGATTTGATGTTCTAATTTCAAAAGGAATAGCTCAGTTGGCGACAGTACTGGACCAATTTGATCAAGGTGCTTAGAGGACACTACGTCTGTCTATTTTTTGAACGAATCTTTAAAATGACTCGGGAGTAACGAGTGTCTCAGCGAGTGATTCGTTCTTTTTGTGTTGACCGCGAATGTGCAACATTGTACCAGAAACAGTAAAGAAGTTCGTCTCTCGAGTCATCGGGTCCGAGTCCTTATACCGGAAAGAGAAATGATTAGTTCGTCTCTCGAGTCATCGGGTCCGAGCCCTTTCGTTCTTTTGTCAAATGGTAGCTCCGCAGGCAAACCTGCAGCCTGTACCGGAGTCTTCGAGTCCGAGTCTTTAACGTTACGTGACCACTTCCCGAATCATCAGTCAAATGCATGATGTACGTGTTGTATGTTGTATTATAGGAAGAAATATTATAAAATGATCGAAAGATATGTGCAATAAACATCTTCTCTAAAACGTACCGTTCTGTTCTTTTTTTCTGTCAGTATATTCATAAATGTTTCTTGTGGATTTTCTGCATGTGTTTTTAATTTATCTTAATAACTAACTATTTTGCATAAGAACTGTGCTGGCAAAATATAAACATAAGCAACACTAGTAAAGTCAGTGTTTATGTCTAATGCATATATTACACAAGTGATCTCTTATTAAATAATTGCACATTTAAATGATTTCAAAAGCCTATTATTATTTACTTTGCAAACTGCATGAGACTTTTTAGTAAAAAACAACAACCTGTAGACCTTATTGCATACCTGAGTGACCCAAAATTGTTAATGAATTATAAATGCATAACTTTACAGAAATGCTGTCAGGAAATAATTAAATAACTGTTTCTCATAACTTGTCCCTAACTACAATATAAGTTATTTCTTATTATATATCTGATCAAAACTAGCATAAATAAACGTTATGGGGTAATTTGGCTATTAACATGCAACATTAATTTAACTCTGCTCAGATGAACGAAATGACTCGAAAAAAGATTCGTTCATTTTGCTGAACGAGATTCAAACATCCGAATCGTAAAAATGACTCGAACTTCCCATCACTATTTAACATTTCCATGGCGACGCGGCACTGATTATCACGTGACACACCCCAGAGCCACAGCAGCTGTATGACTGATGCATTGCTTCTACATCATTTTTCTTTTTTACTCAAAAAAATTCACAAACTGTTAACTATGTCATGACATATCTGACATTCCGATTGTCAGATATGTGCATGTGAATGTGTTTTGTTGTTTAAACACTTTTATAATGATCGCGTTAGTTGAGCTGTAAGCGGGCGCCGCCATGTTTGTTTCTGCCGCGGTCTGAGATCTGTCGGATTTACATCACGTGAATTCATCCACTTCTCTTAAAAACACAAAGGTAAGTGCCTGGTGAACTGGTAGAAGAATTGAGTGATCTTAACAATTGCTTAAATTGCAGATACTGTGTCTGATCTGAATAAAACATCCGTCAAATTACATTTGAGGAGATTGTTATTGCCGCTTCCATAGACATCAGTGTGTATTATGCAATCTCTGAATGTATTTGTGCTTGTAGGCACGTGTATATGTCTGAAGGCTAAATTAAACGTGATGTGCTTGAAAGCACTGCACAGTTGTGATATGTGACAGGATTGAGTCTGTCTCTGGCTCAGTGCCAGCCAAGCGATGTGACTGTCCGTCTATACACGCACCGATACCATCCTGATGCTGACGGTACGTAGAAAGGTCTAAAACATTTTTAACTGAAGTGAATTTCAAGCATCACAAGGACGCTGGACCCTGCATTGCCGGAAATCCGGACAAGATCATGCATTGACGTGAAATCGTCGTGACTCTCTGAGTACGGCAATCCGTCGTTAGACTCGCTGCATCATTAGGAAATGTGTCACGCAGGAGACTTTATCATGATTTGTTGTCCTTGTGTCCAAAAGGATGGTAATGCATCACTAGACTTTTCAGATATAGTCCACGATTTACCAACATAAACCGGAGTTACTAAGCACGAGGTTAAGCAGTTAGATATTAGAACAATCAGCAATTAATCGACCATAAGTGCCTTCGTGACTGCGCTGTAAATTTAATTTCATTTTTTTTTCATGATTTACGTTTCGATCTCATATTCGTAATGATTTCAATTTCAGATTTTGATTATCTTTCTTATACCATTAATTCTTTATTCAATGTCTACAATTATGACTTTTAATTCTCGATCGAAGGTTTGAATATTTTCTCTTCGATAATTACTGACGTTTTTCTCATAATTTTGCTTTTTAATTCATATACTGATTTTATTCATTAATTATACCTTACTTATTCTCATTTTGACTTTTGTATACTATACATTATGACTTTTTATCTCATAATTTTGACTTTTTATCTCATAATTATGACTTTTTATCTCATAATTTTGACTTTTTATCTCATAATTATGACTTCTTATCTCATAATTTCGATTTTGTATCTCATAATTATGACTTTATCTCATAATTTCGATTTTTATCTCACAATTATGACTTTTTATCTCATAATTATGACTTTTTATCTCATAATTATGACTTTTTATCTCATAATTTCGATTTTGTATCTCATAATTATGACTTTTTAGAGTCTGATTTTTTTTATCACATGGCGGAAACGGGCTTCCATACATTCGTAATCCGTAGTCAAGTGGCTTCTTCGTTTGGCAATACAACAGCTAGAAAGTAGGAAGAAGTGGTTTTCAAAATAAAAGTCACTAATTTTAAAACGGAACCTATTATCTTCAAAACAGGCCTTCAAAAACAGGCAAGATATAAGTATATATATAAAACAGATGCATTACATTTTCTTGGCACCAACCCCAAATTATGAAATTTATATGTAGAGAAATTAAATCGAAAAGAAGAACAAATGCATCTAAAGCAGATATTTGTTTTTTGCAAACAATGCCAACTGCCCTCTGGTGTACAAAATGAGAAACAGCAAGCACAGAACAAAACGGGTTTGCTACAGACTCGCTTTATAAGACGAGCTTATTTAAGGTCACAAGGGGCAGGGATTACTTTTGTGTTGAATGTATTTGCGTTTTTTACTTTTATTGATTTAACTTTAATTAATTCAACCAAATATCTTCTAAATATCCTCTTGAAAAAACAATGCCACCCACATCTCGATGTACTGGAGGACTGTGGGTGAGTAAATTAGTAGCAATTTTTGGGTAAAATAACGCATTAAGGAATATAAAATACAATACAATTAAAAAGACAATAACCTTTTAATTTAATATCATGAAAAAGGCACAAATACTGGATGCAATATTTGTGTGCATGTTTTAATCATGACCTATAAGTAACAGCAACAAAAACAGTATAAAAGGAACAAACGCATAATACGAAAAATAACAGAAGAAATGAGAATATGGTAAAAAAAACTGGCCGCATCCTATTTATACTTTTGGAATCTGGCCCTCAAAGAAAAGTAGTTGAAGACCCCTGGATAGATTGTCGAAAGAATGCAATGGACTTGGAGGTGTACAAAAAAGTATGCGTGTGTACTAGCATTTCCCAGAAGTCGAACTCTAAATATAATTCTTTTGAAGTCATGGTTCTTCATGTTTCAACACCTAATACTAAAGATAAAACACTTTTTAAATTGATTCTAGCTATTGTATATAGGCCTCCAGGGCACCACACAGATTTTATTAAAGAATTTGGTGGGTTCTTATCAGAACTAGTACTGGCCGCAGATAGACTCCTTGTCGTTGGTGACTTTAACATCCACGTAGATAACGTTACAGATGCCTTAGGAATGGCTTTCAAAGACACTCTTAACTCCATGGGCATTAGTCAACATGTGTCAGGACCCACTCACCTTCGTAATCATACTTTAGATTTAATACTGTCTTACGGTATAAATGTGGACGACGTTAAAATCCTTCAGCAGAGTGAAGACATTTCGGATCATTATCTGGTATTATGTTTGCTTCACTGGCCTACGGCTGCAAATAAAACTCATTGTTACAAATATGGTAGAACAATAACTTCAACTACCAAAGATGCGTTTCTCGATAATCTGCCCGAATTGTCTCAAATCATGAGAAATAACGTTGAAGATCTTGACATTACCACTGAAAATTTTAATTCCACCTTCTCGGTAACGCTAGACAAAGTTGCTCCACTACGTTTAAAGAAGATTAAAAATGGCAGCCCCACACCGTGGTATAATGAACACACTCAGGCTCTAAAGAAAGCGGCCCGAAAAATGGAGCGCAACTTTAAGAAAACTAAATTAGAGGTATTTCGTACAGCATGGAAGGATAGTATTCGAAAATACAGGAAAGCCCTAATAACTTCTAGATCCGCCTACTTTTCATCACTAATAGAAGAAAACCAGCACAACCCTAGGTTTTTATTTAAACACGGTGGCTAAATTAACAAAAAATAAATCGTCAGTGACTTCTGATCCTGTATATCAGCATAGCAGTGATGAATTTATGAACTACTTCACATATAAAATCCAAGATATTAGAGAAAAAATTATAACAATGCAATCAGAAGTGAAACCCGCTGAACAAACTAACTACAGCGCCCTTAAGGAGAAAATGCAATTATTTTATACCGTAGATCAAGATGAGCTGTCTAAAATTATTAGATCATCTAAATCAACAACATGCATACTAGACCCTATACCTACAAATCTACTGAAAGAGATGCTCCCAGAAATTATAGATCCTCTTCTTGGTATTATTAACTCATCTCTGACATTAGGACATGTGCCTAAAGCATATAAGGTGGCTGTTATAAGGCCCCTTGTCAAAAACCCCAACTCGACCCTAGAGAACTAAGGAACTACAGGCCTATATCGAATCTACCTTTCATATCTAAAGTTCTGGAAAAAGTAGTTTCAACTCAATTATGCTCCTTCCTCCAAAGGAATGACATCAATGAAGAATTCCAGTCTGGATTTAGAGCATGTCACAGTACAGAGACTGCTTTGATCAGAGTTACAAATGATCTGCTATTGGCGTCTGACCGAGGTTGTATCTCGTTATTGGTGCTGCTAGACCTTAGTGCTGCATTCGATACCATTGACCACAGCACACTCCTACATAGACTCGAAAATTATGTCGGCATTAAGGGAATAGCTTTGAAATGGTTTAAATCTTATTTATCCGACCGTTTTCAATTTGTAGCAATAAACAATGAGGTGTCACGCAAATCGCAAGTCCAGTACGGTGTACCACAGGGCTCAGTCTTAGGGCCTCTGCTCTTCGCATTATACATGCTACCTCTAGGAGATATAATAAAGCAACACGGAGTTAGCTTTCACTGTTATGCTGATGATACTCAACTTTATATTTCCTCGAAGCCTCATGAAACACAGCAGTTCCATCGAATAATGGAATGCATAGTCGATATAAAAAACTGGATGAGTAACAACTTTTTATTACTGAACTCGGACAAAACGGAAGTGTTACTTATTGGACCGAAAACTGCTATAAGTAACAACCAAGAATACTGTTTAACTATTGACGGATGTTCCATAAAACCCTCGTCGTCAGCAAAGAATCTTGGCGTTCTATTCGATAGTAATCTGTCATTTGAGAGCCACGTCGCCAACACCTGTAAAATTGCGTTTTTCCATTTAAGAATATATCTAAACTACGTCATATGCTGTCAATCTCAGATGCAGAGAAGTTAATTCATGCATTCATGACATCAAGACTAGATTACTGTAATGCACTGTTAGGTGGTTGCCCTGCAGGCTTATTACAAAAACTCCAATTGGTCCAAAATCGCGGCAGCTCGAGTTCTTACACGTACAAAAAAGTATGAACATATTAGCCCGGTTCTGTCAACCTTGCACTGGTTACCTATAAAGCATCGCGTTAACTTTAAAATCTTGCTTATTACCTATAAAGCCTTACATGGTTTAGCTCCTCAGTACTTGAATGAACTCCTTTTGTATTACAGTCCTTCACGTGCATTACGCTCTCAGGCGTCCTGTCAGTTGGTAATACCTAGAATTTCAAAATCAAGTGCAGGTGGTAGATCCTTTTCCTATCTAGCGCCTAAACTTTGGAATAGTCTTCCCTGCACTGTCCGGGAGGCAGACACACTCTGTCAGTTTAAATCTAGACTAAAGACGCATCTTTTTAATTTGCATACACTACTCTTCCATAATATAAATCTTAGAGGGTTTAGGCTGCATTAGTTAGATCAACCGGAACCAAAAACACAACTGATGTACTTGTTGCATCAAAGAGTACAGAACAGTACTCTACTCTCAGCCAGTCTTGTCTCATTGTTCCAAGGTTACCACAGCGAGCAGGATGCAGTTCATGGCCTGACCTGATGGTAGAGCGGAGAATGGGAAGTGGGGACCTGACAAGAGCTGAGATGATAGAGCTGGATAAAGAAGGACGCGGTCTCTTGACATGTCTTCACCACAAAACTTTCAAATGCTATTAGATTATTAATGATAATCTTAAACTATAATTTATTTTATTATTAAGTTTATTTATTTTATTTAGCCTTGTTGTGCAAGTTCTCTGGAGCTTGTGCAGAGGCAGCAGCTTTTGCCAGAGGGGAACTGGAATCCCCTGGTTGGGCCTGGGTTCTCCTGAGGTTTTTTTTCTCGATTAGAGTTTTGGGTTCCTCGCCACCTGCCTGTTTTGCCATCTCCTACGGGGCTGCTTAATTTTAGTTTCTATATCAAAATATATCTTTTGCCTGTGCTTCTCTCCTTATCTATGGCTGCTCTCACTGAGCGTGTGTGTGTGTGCGTACTTGTCTGTGTACGTACGTGTGTGTGTGTGTGTGTGTTGTGTCTCTGTGTCTGTGTGTGTTGGTGGTGTGTGTGTTGTGTGTGTGGAGTGTTTTGTGTGTGGGTGTGTCTGTCTTCTGTGTTTTCAACCTTTTCTTGTTTTTGCAGGTACAACTTTGATTGTTTTGCTTGTAGTCAATGTGTCTCATGTACAGCTGCTTTGTAACAATGAAAATTGTAAAAGCGCTATATAAATAAAGTTGAGTTGAGTTGAGTGTGTAATACTTCCCAGTGTACACAGAAGACTTTACAAGGGGGTTTACATATTTAAAGTTGGTTTTAATCTGCAAAATGAATTAATATAACATCAGTGACGGCAGTCCATGTTTAACCAAGCCAAACACTCGCAGTCAGTCTCGCTCATTACTTCATGTAAGATCCTGCAAAAGTACGGCTTTATGACCGGTGAGGCGCTGCCGCCACCTACTGGTGAATAATTAAACTGAAACAACTGAAGCAATTCCTTTTCTACACGCATTTATCACACACTTAACGTTATATTAAGTTCTTAATCTTTAACACTCTATTAAAAGTTCCATATCACGTTTAAAGTGTTATTTTTGCGTGTGATCTCATTTATTGCACTACAACAAATAAATAAAAATCGCAAGACTCTTATGCAAGGCCGGACTTACCATTGGCCTTGACGGGCACCAGCCTGCTCTCGTTGATTTGATTTGTTGTTATATGCCAGTCATTTTATTTTTCATTTAAACTTTGTGCATTGGTCTACCAATGTTCAATAGCACTGCCTTATGTAAGGAATGATGTCGTTTAATTGGCTAATCGTTCCGTCAGTCATGTTGGCGTTTCCTGATTGGTTATTTGTGGATTCTATCCATCATGTTTACCGCAGTTGAAACCTGTCTGCTCATTAAGACGCTTGTTCTAATGGCTGACAAGCGCAATCGCAGTGCCGCGCTTAATGAAAACCAAAAACTGAGAGACAAGAACGCGAAAGAACAGCATTTAGGAAATAATGATTCTTTACACCCATGGCACCACACTTTGATCTTTAGGCAGAGAATCCAGAGCATACCTGTCACCATCTCCCGTTTTTCACACCCATCTCCCGCCAGCCCTCTGGTTTTATTTCGTTATTTCTCCTATGAAACTCCTGGACCGACGGGAGCCGGAACGCGTTCACTGGGTGGCTCTGTGGCTTGAGCCGCTGCCCATTTGCCCTCACAGGCTGGCGCCCTTTGGTAGACGAAGTAGAGTAGAGAGGATTCACATCCCCGCGAAAAACTGTCTCTGAATACACCGTTATGATTCCACTCCGCGTTATCCGTTTGACGCTCGCGCCTCACAGTCTGTGTCCGCTCACTGAACACGACAGATCGGTTCATCGACAGGTAGATGCAGTAGAGTCTACTAGCTGTTGTTGTTGTTACACTTTCTTTGCTTTTACAAAAAACGTGTAATGAAAAGTGTTCTGCAGACATCTCTGAATAAAAACTGGTAATATAGAGTTTATTTCTAATATTTCCCGTTCTGTGACCATAAGTGGTTCTTGTAAATAATATGCAAACACTGTTAAATCCATCCATGTAAATAAAAAATGAAAACATTCTGCTAACTAATAAACAAAGTTAAAACAACCGAACTACGGGACGCGTGAAGGGACAAACTGCTCGTGCTTTTTCAAACTGCGTTTAGATAGTTATTTCATTTCTGACGTTGAGATATCTGGCAAAATGTAAATGCTAAATTAAGATGATACCTTGCAGATATACCATTCATGGATTCATGGCCTGTGAGCTGCATTAAACTGTCTCAAATGCTATTAGATTATTAATGATAATCTTAAACTATAATTTATCTTATTAGTAAGTTTATTTATTTTATTTAGCCTTGTTGCGCAAGCTCTCTGGAGCTTTGCCAGAGGGGAACTGGAATCCCCTGGTTGGGCCTGGGTTCTCCTGAGTTTTTTTTTCTCGATTAGAGTTTTGGGTTCCTCGCCACCGTTTGCATACTGTTTTTGCACTATCTGCCTGACCGGGGGGGCTGCTTTAGAATCTTAAAGTTTTACTTAATTAATATTGCATATAGGAATTTATTATCTGTTATATTTGACCTGTGCTTCTCTCTCCTTTATCTTAAATGTGTGCTCTCACTGAGCGTGTGTGTGTGTGCGTACTTGTCTGTGTACGTACGTGTGTGTGTGTGTGTGTGTGTGTTGTGTGTGTGTGCGTGCGCATCCGTGTGTGTGTGTGTCTCTGTGTCTTTGTGTGTTGGTGCGTGTGCGTGTTGTGTGTGTGGAGTGTTTTGTGTGTGGGTGTGTCTGTCTTCTGTGTTTTCAACCTTTTCTTGTTTTTGCAGGTACAACTTTGATTGTTTTGCTTGTAGTCAATGTGTCTCATGTGCAGCTGCTTTGTAACAATGAAAATTGTAAAAGCGCTATATAAATAAAGTTGAGTTGAGTTGAGTCTCTTAGATTTACATTTAAGAATTTGACATGAAAATGATGTTATGTTAGTCATAAAGTAATTAAAAGATTTAAAACGATTTATAACAGAGGGGTGCCCTATTTGCCCTGCACAACCTCAGTTAACTAGACAATACAAAACTATGGACCCATCTCATTATTATGAAACTATTTAAGCCATAATAAGACGTTTCATCTCATTATATGAATACAATTTTAATGTGCATTTCAAACTCATAGATCTGTCATATGCTTTACTGATGGAATTGCAATAGAATACTAATATATTTTTAACACTTTACACCGTTGCATTTGTTAACATTAGTTAAGCATTAGATTACATGTCTGCATTTGTTCATCTTTATTTTCAGTATTTACTAATATTTTTAAAAACATTGAACATGCACCATGAACTAACATGAACAACTGTATTTGTATTAACTAACAATAAACAAGATTAATAAATGCTGACTGAATTGTTCATTGTTGGTTTCATGTTCATGCAGGGGTTCACAAATTTTAGATCCGAGACGTATAATCTCTCAAGATCCTCCAGAAATACAGGCAAAACACACACATTTGTTCCTTTTTAGTAGTTTTGTTATTATGAATCAATAAATTTAATTTTAATATACATAATGGTAGGGCTGTATGATTATGTCAAAAACTGTAGCCCCTTGATATTGTAATGTTGATTATTAATGTTGGATTTTGCATTTAAGTATGTTTGAAACTTCCTACACGCTATAAATGCACCACTTGTGGCTCCCACTGTCAAAACAAGCATTATAAACGTGTAAACCAATGATCAAGTGTCATTGTTGGTCATTGGAGAAAAAAAACCATTTACTAATGCTAACAAACATATGATTTTAAATAGTACGGGGGGCCCCGAAAACAACTCAAGCCCAGGGGCCCCCATCCTCCTAAGTCCGGCCCTGCTCATATGCGTGCAGTATGTTTACATAAGAGGGCTGCCGTTACACTGTGGCGTCTACGAACACTTAACATTATATAATGTCGCATTATAGCGCTGTTGTTTAAGGTCGGAAGATTGGCTGTGCATAACATTACAAGGCAGTTCTGCACCGCTGTTTGCAGACATCTTAGTGCACCGTACGTGACAGAGAATGGCGAGTGACGCGATAGACAACTAAGGTACGTTCATACAGTCACTTTTTAGGATTGACAACCGTATTTACTTACGGGCGTGCATGAGTCTCGAAATGTCCTGTTCACACACCGGTTTAAAGTTGCAGCTTGTATACTGTCTGTTTGAACGAGAAACCGTACTCAAGCCTGTATGGTATTCGCATGCGACGCTTGTAACCATAGTGACGGACGTACACATGAAAGATGGGTCATACTACAGACACTATCGCAATGGATTTAGTGCTATATAGCAAAACTAGGCGCGATTTTATTTGCAAAGAAGTAATAAACAGACACGGACAGCGGCTGAGACTATTGTTTTTACTTTAAACCCTTTTGTTTTTAAACACAGCACTAACAGCTGAGTTCACTAATAGTAAGTTCAAAGCACGCAGCCCCTGAATTGGGACACAGCTTGTAAGTGAACTTTGAATTGGAACAGTACTTGGGCTGCTCCTGATGACGTTTCACGAGTCCACAAGAACACAAGTACAGACAAGAACGCATATTGAGAAACGGCCTATGAGTCATGAAAAAACACTAGGCGAGAAATACCCGGATGGACTACTACTCCCGCTGAGATTCGTAAGTGTCGATCGGATGGACACTCATCTATCCCATGATGCCACAGGAGCTGAGCAATGGTCAAACTTCAAAAGTAAATCAAATAAATATAGCGGAAAACTTTAAGGCGGACGTCCATTTTCAATGTAAGTGCCAATAAATGAATTTCTCGTGACTAAATTATGTATTTATCAAGGCTCACTTATGGGTTGTTGTTTATACATCAAAGGTCAAAGAGCATACCCTGATAGCACACATTCATCTGGCTTACGTCTATTTGACGTCTGCATTTACATCTGCAAGACATCTACAATACATAGTTTGCTCATCTGCAATACGTCTCGGAGATGTCTGCTGTTAGACGTCATACATCTAGGAGACGTCTGTAAGATGTTTATGATTTAGAATGGATGTAAAGCTGCTCTTTCTAAAATGTTAAGCAGATGTTTTTACACAGCAGATGTTTTCCAGATCTCCAGGTCTTTAGCAGACATATTACAGACGTTCAGACGTCTCCGAGACGTATTGCAGATGAGCAAACAATGTATTGTAGATGTCTTGCAGATGTAAATGCAGACGTCAAATAGACGTAAGCCAGATGAATGTGTGCCATCAGGGTATGGGTCACATGACCATAAAACATGGCGGATGCAGTATGTCCGAAATCTATATTCATACTACTCCCACTCATACTATATAGAACGTACTGTTTTAACGACTGATGGCACTTATTTAAATTCAGTACGTACTGTCACAGTATGCCATTTCGGACGCATCAATGGTTATTGTTGGTTATTATTAAATTATTATAAAAATAAACATTACTGTTTATGCTTCTGTATTATTTAAAAAATAGCTTCAATCTTTATACAACCGCAAAATCTAAAATATGAAAGTGAATATGTGAAAATGAATTAAAATGGTAGTACAATAATCCATAAAAACACTCATTAAAAGAGAAACTAAATAAAAAACAAACTTAGTCAACACAATCAAAGTAAATGTGATCAACGTCTTGTGACGACACCTGCATACACCACATCCTCCTCCTCTTGAACTCTCTGTGAGAAACACAAAGGATAAAACAGTAAATAGAAAGCACTGTAGGAGGACATGTAAGTATTTTAATGGAATGGTGGTCTTTTTATTATTACTTTATTATGAAGATTGGCATATCTACTCTCTCATCATGGTAAGTTTGGCAGACACATTGATCATTAGGCTCGAGCAAAGTATTCTTGTAATATACAAAATAATCAGCATTTGGGCAATTCCAGCGTTATGGATGTGACATAGAAACGTTCAGAGAATGTATTTGTTACCGATATACTGAACCATCTGTTTATATTTTACTGAACCCTTGATAGTGTTAAAACATCAGACAAATATCAGTTTTCTATTTTAAAAAAGGGAAATAAACCTGCATTATGGATGTGACAAAAAAGGACACGATTTTTGGGAGACGACAAACTTTTTATTTCTGTAAATTAAAATGTACAAACCTGAACAAACAAACCCAACAAATGGAGAAGAGATGACTCTTTATGGAAAATAAAATAGTTATTGCAGTGGAAATGCTGCGGGCGCCATCTTCTGCCAAGACGCGGGAATTCATTCAGCACGAGCATGACGATAGATGGCTAGCAGCTAGCCGTGAGTGTGCATAGGTTGTACACTCGTTATTATGATGCATCATGGGATTGAATGAGTGCACTAAATAATGTCCACTATGAATTCGGACACCACTAAAAATGGATGTCCCCTCAAATACTGCACTACATTAGGGTATAGGGGGCTATTTTGGACACAGCCCAGCACTTCATATGAACCCAAAAGGGAATAAGCAATATAGAGGATGAATATAAATGTGACTCACTCCTGGAAATGACAAACACTGTTAAAATCATGATTTACCCTGTTCTGTGCATGTGGTTTGTAGAATGTTGGATCAGCATAAGTGATCTCGTCTTTAGGTGTCTGATCTGTAACTATAAAGAGAGATTAAATACAACAACACAACTCTCATTCTTCATTAGAAGTCTAGAAGAATTTATTTATAGTTCATCTCTCCTCTGACAGTATGTCTGATCATCTGTATCTGTCATTTACCTTGTTGTTGTTGTTGTTGTTGTTGTTGTTGTTGACGTGTGTTTGTGTGTTTTCTGCAGATGAAGAACATCAGAAGTGAAGCTACAATCATCAGAAATCCAACAGCACAAGAGAGAGGAATGATATAAACCAGATGTGTTTCTCCTCCAGGAGTATGAACATCTGTAATAATAAACCACAATAAAGCACCTTTAGAGTGAACACATGTGATCTGTAAATCTGAGTTCATGTCATTCAGAGAATACTCACCTTCATCATGTTGATGGATTTCATGTTTGTCAGAGTCTAAAGAGAGCAGAACCCAACATGTATTAATAATGGGTCACACATTTACATTTCTATGGTCATGCAATATGTTTCTGTATTTAAATGTTCATTTTCCCATATGTGTAACATATCAATAATATACAAACTATAATTGACATTTGCCTGTTGCTACTCCAGTGTTAATATGTGATTTAAATGAAAATGTCAATTAAAGCTTTTTTACAAATAATAATAGATGTTCATTCATGTATGCTCTCTTATCTTATTCTCCTCATCTCCTCATCTCCTCATCTTAATCTCTTGACAACATAAGACATCATGTGTCACTTAATGTCCGTCTCATCGTATCAGTCACACCTGAACCGCTAACTTCACTGCACTCATAATTTCTTCATCCTCATGTCATGTCAAACCTGTTTGAGTTTCTTTCATCTGCAGAACACAAGAAGATATTTTGAAGAATGTTGATAATCAAACAACACTGAACTCCATTGACTTCTATTGTATGAACATTTCTCAAAATATCTTCTCTTGTGTTCCACTGAAGAAAGACTCACACACGGATTTACAAACACTTCATGAGAGAGAATAAATGACAAATTGACACTTTTTGATTTATTTATTTTGTATTCATTAATAACCAGTTCATCATCGTTTGACTCAACTAGAAATGCCCACCCGACAAAGAAAAAACATTTCTGGATTCCCAAAGAACCTTCCAGTCAATAAATACCATTCGTCTTATTTGACCTGTTTATAGTCTGAAGAACTGAGAGGTTCTGCACATGATCAATACAGCCAAACATATCTTCTGTGTCTTTGTTTAGTGTCTTTATTTACTTATGAGTGTAGAAGAGCTCAAATAAACAGACAGATGATATAAAACTACTCACCATTAACAGTAAGACTGAATGTCTTGACTCTCTTGATATCTCCAGTAAGAATCTCGAGTGAATAAAGTCCAGAGTGTTGAGATGTGATGTGTGTGATGGTGAGATCTCCAGTCTGATTGTTCATCTTCAGTCTGTCTCTGAACATCTCATCATCATCAACTATAGGATTAATATTGACTGATCTCTTGATTCTGGCGATGCGGATGTGTTTAAACCTCCACTCGATCTCATCATGTGTCTGTATGTGAGTGACATCAGTGTGTAGAGTAACAGAATGTCCCTCCATCACTGACACTGACTTCACTTCATCACCAAACACACCTGAACAACACAAACACACACAGATATTCAGTGACAGATTCATGTTTTCAGCTCTCAACATGAAGTCATTGTTGTTGTGTTAAAGTGAGTGATAGTATGATAAAGAAAGTATTTTTCCCCAATAACTGACCAGTCATTGTAATTTATGGATAACTGTTGTTTTTTTATCCTAAAGGGTTCATTTGCAAACTGTATAAAAATACACAAATTATTTAAAAAAAATTAAGGAAGTACAAAAGATTCTTTAATTTCTGGTTCCCCAAAGAATCTTCAAGTCAAAGTTTATTTAACAGAATAATTTCTTTCTAAAAACAACCTTTGTCCACTACAGAGGATCTTTGGTGTTAGGTCATCAGGACACATTTCTTAATACTTTGGGACACAACAGAAGTGTGTGTGAACTGAACTGTGCATCATTTATCACTGTGGTGACACAACATACATTCATTGACTACAAACTCCTCTGACACACGTGTGAAGTGTTTTAATAGTTTTATTTCATGCGTTCTGAAGGAGAAATGAACCGCTGTGCCAAGATCAACGCTTTTGCAAAAAGAGAAATGTGTCGTTCTTCATGAAACCATTCAGCCAAAAAAGGCTCTTCTACGGCATCGTTTAGCACATTTATTGTCAAGAGTTATTGGAGGATTAAAGATGGTGAAAATTCCTCTTACAAAAACTGTAACTACAAAAGAATGTGTTGATGAATATAAAGTGTTGAATCAGTTTGTCTACTGACACAGATCAGAATATGACATTATAAACTGAGATTTGTTTAAAACAATATTGAACTAACGGCTTAGATTAAAATAACACAGAAACAAAGTCAACTTACCCATCAGACACGAGCACAGACAGAACACAAGTAACACGCCAACCATCTTCAGGACATGAAACATGAAGCGATGTGAAAAGATGAAACATGAACTGAACTCAATGAAAGCGTTACAAGTGAATCAGTTTATAAATGTCATTTTGTGTGTTGACTAAAGTTGACAGGAGGTGGAGAGGTGTGGCTTTAAGTGTGTGTGGGGGGGGGTATATCATACTGATATAGTGAAGTGTTTTGATCAATAAATATTGACTGAATGATGTTTTTGATTGGATGTCAACAGGTTTGTGTGAGGGTTTGCTTTAGAAGTGAAGAATGGCCATTGACTGTGAACAGTATTTAAAGTCATGCTGGTGGAATATATATATACAGTATATACAGTATATTCCACCAGCATGACTTTTAATTTGTAAAAGTAAAAACAAATTGTGGCCTAACGGTTCGAGTCGGACCTGTAACCTGACGGCTGCTCCCCGGACGCCACAGCAAAACTGCTCCGGTGCGTGACGTCACTTCATCTGATGGTGTGACGCTGGTTTAAAACAAGTGTTCGTGTTTCTCACTCTTTGTCACTGTAGTATCCTGGTGGTTTCTATCCATGATAACTATGTCAGTTATTCCCAAACAAATGAATGAATATGATAATGTGGAGACTCTTCTAAGAAATGAGCATTGTGTGAAAATATATACTGCGTGTAAAACTGTGTGAGGTTGAGACGACTGCAGTTATTTGTGTTGATTTATCAGATCATCACGTGTGAAACATCATGTACATTTAACAAACGTGTGAACTTTATTTTGGGCTGTACAGAGCAGTATATGCAGAAGTGTTTGTGATCTTGTATTCAGGTCTGAGGTCACTGTGTTCCAGAAGTGTTTTTTTATTTTAACTCTGAAAATGTGCTCATAGCTGCAATTTATTACCATTTATGGGTATTCAAATAGAAATGATATATTCTCATATAATTCCTTATAGCCCTGCATGTTCAAAGAGTATCAAACACTTTATATATACTGTATATAATATCGTGTTCCTGTGGCTCAGTGCCAGAGCATCAGCAGTGGAAAAGATCCTGAGTTTGATCCCAAGAACGCATTGGGTGTCGCCTTGGAAAAATGTGTCAAATGAAACATAACAAGCTCATACAGGTGTGGTGAACGGTGATTTACTGACAGTTTAACTATATTGATCAAAAATCAGTGTAACAACAAACTCAATAAATGATAAAGAACTTCAGAAACACAGAATCAAATCTTTTCTGTTGTCAATACATCGCTGGTCAAGCACCAGAGGAGTTTGATCCTTTTTAATGTTGTGATATGAGTCAAGCGCCTCTGTCATCTCAGATTCATGTCAAAAACACAAAAGACAAAAACTCAATGATGAGAAGCACTTCACAACAGAGCTGAAACCCAGAACAAGTCAGATATTGATTCATTGTGTTGAGCGTTGACCATTCATGTGTACAAGAGTCAGACGAGCGAACAGAAGACGAGTTAAAGGCCATCACAACACACGGCAACCATTAAACTATCACAAATATCTTTCTCTCACATTACCTTCACAAGTTCTCAGTTTCCTGTGGAACAGTTGAATAGAGAAGAAACACACAAACATACTATTAAAGACTTTTACTATGTGTAACACAATAGTACAAGTAATGTATCCAATCAAAATAACAACAAATGACATAAATAAATCAATAAATACAAATAAAGTTATTGCCAGGAGAATAGTTATATGCCTGTAGAATACGACAGGCCTTCTGGGTTTTGGAGGGTAAGAATAGTTTATCGTAGTAAGCACTGTAAAGCGTGGCTTTGACCAGAAAATGTACATTTATGGAACTACAAATAATCAAATGAATCAGGAAGTGGAGTTGGTGAGCTGAACAGATGCAGTCAGTGGTGAGAAGCCTGTGGTTTTCACACTGAACTCATTTAAACAAAGATGGGTTAAAGATGGAAGGGTTTTTTTCAGTAGATGATCTATACAATGATTTTTTATATCTTATGTATGGGAGCGACATATTTTGAGTTTTGACAACGTGTTTGTTGGATCAGTGAAGTGTTAAGAAGTTAATGTGTGTATGTGTGCATGTGCGTGCGTGTGTGTGTGTGTGTGTGTGCATGCGTGTGCACGTGTGCGCGTGTGCGTGTGTGCGTGCGTCAGGTTTGGCTATTATGAGAGCCACATTTTTTAAAATTATTTAAAAGATTATATTAATTAAATTATTATATTAATTGTTATTAAAAAACTATTATGTACAATATTATCAGTGGCAACTTATTCATTTAAATTCCATTTTATTTATAAAGCGCTCTTTACAATGTTGCATTGTTTCAAAGCAGCTTTACAGGATGAAAACAAAAGAAAAAGAAAAACACAGTAAAGGAAGAATACAGTCCAGTATATGGTATAGAAGAGGTAAGATCATTCTAATAAAGCAATGTAAGTGGAAGTTACAGATAATCTAATATCAAGACAACACAGCCCAGTGGCCAGGAACCAAACTTTAATGATGAATAAAAGGAGAAGAAATCTAATCAGGAGGAAGAATCTTATTTTTACACAACAACTGCTATATTCATAGTGACAAATAAATCAGTTGTTAGTTTTATGTTATGTTTTATTCACACGAACATAATACTGTACTTTCCTGATGTACTTCAGCTGTACATTAGTAGGAGTTTGATCCTGTTTAATGCTCGTGTAAACCACCTCTGTCATGTCAAGTCTCTGAAAAAAGAGAGAAAAAATGTGTCATTAGAATTGAGGGATTAGAGACCCATTCAAGGGTCAGAAGGAAAGTCAGATATTGATGGATTAGAGTTTTGAGCACGTTGAGCTTTCATTTTGAAAACCAATGTGAGTCTGGTCATGGTGCACTAACTAAAGGATTGAATTTATTGGATAAAAAAGTAAAATCCAGTTAAGCTTTACAGATCTTTGTTGCAAAAGGTTTAAACGACGTGTATCACGCGATCTTAACTTTTTTATTTCGGTCATTCAGCTTCCAGGGAAGATTTTTAAACAGTTCTCATCTATTCAGGGGTTGTCTTCATTATTTGGTCGAAGCAATCCATTTCAAAAGTCATTTTTAAAATAAAATTGTCTTGACGATCACAAGACACAATGCATGATGGGAAATGGAGTCCTTGACTAAAACACAGGCAGAAACACAGAGCAAAATGGAGCCAGTAACAAGGTGTAACAATATGTCTACAAAAGTAATTTCAAACATTTTACAAACACCTTCAGATTAATTAAGATGTTTTTTAGATTATTAAAAACATTTCAGAAGTGTCTATATAATTCTCCATGCACATGAAGTGTGAGGTTTCATTTCCATTAGGATGTTGCCTCAAAAGGGAGCTGATGATTCAAAGCAAACCAAGAAAGACAGAGGTATATAAAATAAAAAGAGATATATATAATGTGACGGACTGACACCTGTCTGACATAACTGACACAGAGAGACAAACAGATGATTTACCTGCGCGTTGTGTTTGTAGAATGTTGAATCAGCGTAGATGTTTTGTTTTTCATGAATTTGATCTGTAACAATAACGACAGAAGAAGATGTTTTATCTGTCGGAACATCACTTGATATCGCAAAGCGTTTCCCAACAGTATTACATTGTTGAATATAATATATGATATTCTGTGCAAATAAACTACTGAATTAACCAGAACATTCATTATGAAACAAATCATTAAATAAAGATCATATTTATCTGAAATAAATATTTCTTATTTACCCTGTTGTTGTTTGTTTGTGTGTTTTCTGCAGATGAAGAAGATCAGAAGTGCAGATACAATCATCACAGGTCCAACAACAGCACAAGAGATCACGACCATATGAACTGACTGTGTTCTTCCTCCTGGAGTATAAACATCTACTGCTGGAATAATAAACAACAACAAGCACCTTTACTGTAAGAGTGAACACATCTGATCTGTGAGGTCATTTCGTTCAGAGAATATTCACCTTCATCATGTCCTTGATGGATTTCATGTTTGTCCAATTCTAAAGAGAACAAAAAGCCTAAATCATCAGAGGCACATGGTAATGATGGGTCGCAAATTTATATTTCTATTGTAATATGCTAAATGTTTCACACTTTTTCACATTTTCCACACCAACATTTAAAAACTATATAAAATTATAAATTCAGATGTAACTGACATTGGCCTGTTCCTTCTCTGGTGTTAATATGTGATTTAAACGAATATTTATTCAAAATCAAATAAAAAAAACGTAAAAAAATAAAGAATAATAATAACAAAATATAAGTACAAGCTTTATTGTAAATAATAAAAGTTCTTTATGCTATCTTATCTTATTATTATAATCAAATGTGAAGCTAATGTTACTTCATCTTTAAGAGATTTATAGCTCATTCTATGAGTTCTATGTTTTTTTTAATAAATTATTTATTCATTTTATTTTTCTCGGACGCGCGCGCGGGCCTGATCCCCATTTAACTTCCGGTTTGTGTTTTGCTAGTGTCTAATAATATAACTATTTATCTTTAATTTAATGTATGTTAATATTCATTTGTATTATTATTTTACTGTATATTAATTGAATTAAAAAACGATTTGTTGAATTTTGTTGAATGTTCATTTATTAAATAAACAATTTGTTGAATGGGTCCTGTAGTTCGGTCGTATTTAAAGAAACCGTATGGTACACTGACATCTAGCGGTTGAGTTTGGTATCGCAGTCTAAATTCAAAAGATTGGAGAGACAAGTTTAGCCAAGTGACGCTTCTTCTCGGTTTCTTTTGCTTGTTATCAGAAATAATCTACAGGCGCTCTAACGGTTGTGAATGTGTACCGGAAGTTCAGTTGGGGTCACAAAAGTGCGCATGCGCAGTAACGTTTATGTTGTTAAGATTAAACTGTCTGCAGTACAGTACATTCTTATGATTGTATGTATGGACTGTTACATTACTGTTTCCACCACCATGTCCCTTCAGTGGCTCAGTACCGCGTCACATCTTGTTTGACAGTCAGTGAGACATAACATTAAAGATAATATCATATCATGCATATCAAAATGATAGTGTTGAGTTTTAAGACAAACGCTTATTCTGCAAGTGTCACTCAGGATACAAAATAGAATACAAACATTGAAATATTAAAACAATGCTTGATTACCTAATGTACAAAAATCTGGTTGCATCAAGCATATAAAAGCCACAATCCTTAAGGACTTATAAAAATGTACATATCACTAATCTCTTACAGTGTAATATTTGCATCATTTGGACATATAAAGGAAAATAGCGTTTTGTTTTAGTGTGATCATTTGACAAAAAAAAATGTTTTGAGTAGTCTAGTTTTGATGAAAAACCAGAGGACCCCACAAGATCATAATTTAAGACCTTATGGGAGAATAAACAGATGATATAAAACTACTCACCATTAACAGTAAGACTGAATGTCTTGACTCTCTTGATATCTCCAGTAAGAATCTCGAGTGAATAAAGTCCAGAGTGTTGAGATGTGATGTGTGTGATGGTGAGATCTCCAGTCTGATTGTTCATCTTCAGTCTGTCTCTGAATATCTCATCATCATCAACTATAGGATTAATATTGAGTGATCTCTTGATTCTGGCGATGCGGATGTGTTTAAACCTCCACTCGATCTCATCATGTGTCTGTATGTGAGTGACATCAGTGTGTAGAGTAACAGAATGTCCCTCCATCACTGACACTGACTTCACTTCACCTGCATCATCAGACACACAAACAGAGACAGTCG
>NC_079914.1:17211035-17242827 GCF_024868665.1 Triplophysa rosa
GCTGTAGCCTATGCATGTCAGGCAAATGAAAAAAATAATATATATAAAGTGTTTGATACTCTTTGAACATGCAGGGCTATAAGGAATTATATGAGAATATATCATTTCTATTTGTGTACCTGTAAATGATAATAAATTGCAGCTATGAGCACATTTTCAGTGTTAAAATAAAAAAACACTTCTGGAACACAGTGACCTCAGACCTGAATACAAGATCACAAACACATCTGCATATACTGCTCTGTACAGCCCAAAATAAAGTTCACACGTTTGTTAAATGTACATGATGTTTCACACGTGATGATCTGATAAATCAACACAAATAACTGCAGTCGTAGATATCCTGGACTGATGTTTTTCATCTTTAATTCTTTTAATGTACATTAAATGGGTTACAATAAAACAGAAGCTACTTTTTATTAAAGAATCTATGAAGAGATTCTAGTCTTCTGATTTCTCTCACGAGCCCGCTGACAGAGAGAGAGGCCTTCCAACATACCAATAAAAGACATGATCATCTCAGATTCATGTCAAAAACACAAAAGACAAAAACTCAATGATGAGAAGCACTTCACAACAGAGCTGAAACACAGAACAAGTCAGATATTGATTCATTGTGTTGAGCGTTGAGGATGACAGTGTGAAGCGGTGAGAAGCCTGTGGTTTTCACACTGAACTCATTTAAACAAAGATGGGTTAAAGGTGGAATGACTTTTAAGAAGAAACCTCGTTAAAGCATAACAGTGATTGTTCAATCTTATGTATGGGAGCCACATTTTTGACAACGTGTTTGTTGGATCAGTGAAGTGTTGTGTGAGAGCGTGCTCCAGAAAGTGCAGAAACAGTTTTCATAAAGACAGTTCTATTTACATACAGACTTACACAGATGACAGTGTGCAACACACACATACATATACCAGTACACACCGTGTACTATTACACATACTTACACTTATCAATACATGTTATACACCATATGTACACACAATAATATGCAAAGGTGCAGCAGATGATACATAAACTGGGTAAGCGGATGTCAAGGATGTGCATTGGATGGTATTCAGTGGTAGCAGATAGATTGTAGTATTAGTGCAGTGTGTACGTGTAGTCCAGTTTGAACTGTGTCAGAGTTAAAGTGCAGTGTGTGGCATACCGTAAAGTGGGAGTATGCTGTAGGTCACCAACCCTGCTCCTGGAGATCGACCGTCCTGAAGATTTCAGCTCTAACCCCAATCAAACACACCTGAACTATCTCATCAAGGTGTTCAGGTTTGCTTGATAATAACAGACAGGTGTGCTGAAGCAGGGTTGGAGCTGCAGTCTGCAAGACGCTCGATCTCCAGGAACAGGGTTGGTGACCACTGCTGTAGGGTGTATTAGTTCTGACTGGTCATTAGCCTGACAGCCTGAGGGAAAAAGCTGCACCGCCTCCACAGAAAAATATCAACGACTATCTCTAGCCCAGATAGAGCGAGCAGGCAATAAACAAACATGCCGTTAAAGATAGCTAAATAATGTGCCATCCCAGGTTGTGGAAGAACACTGTCACTTCATAACCTTCCTTCAGATTCAGATATTAGGAATGAGAGGTTAAAGTTTATTTTTAAAGAAGTTCCAGCTCATGTGGGAAAAACATGGAGCGTTTGTTCGTTTCATTTCTCCGCGGAATCGGATTAATTTGTGAACAAGGCACAGGTCGAATTAAAAAGCAGTGCTGTAACTTCCTCTCCTGAAATCAAAGTGAGATATTAGGAATGCGGGGTTAAAGTTTATTTTTAAAGACGTTCCAGCTCATGTGGGAAAAACATGGAGCGTTTGTTCGTTTCATTTCTCCGCGGAATCGGATTAATTTGTGAACAAGGCACAGGTCGAATTAAAAAGCAGTGCTGTAACTTCCTCTCCTGAAATCAAAGTGCATCCCAATGAATGAATGAAGTCTCTTCACACACAGGATCCTCTATAAAAGCACAAATGACATTGATGGTCTCTGTGTGATCATAATGTGAGCCATGAATGACTGTATTAATGAATGAGTTACACCACTTGTGCTTTAAAAGGGGAGGAGATGAAAAGAATCTCTGGGTTTACAAAGAAAAGCTGCTCTCGACCAGGTTAGGTTCACAGAGTAAGTTACTATGGTTACTGACTCTGAGTATAAGTGACCTCTCCTTTAGAAACGGCTTGAGTTACCCCACTTTCTCAGGTTTGAAATCCCACTAACAATGAGTGTTGAACCTGATTTCGTGTTTTTATACGAAATCAACCACAGGAATCCTACAGGGTAAGCGCTATATTTCTTCAAATTTAAAATTTATTAAAGAAATATCAAAACACTTACCCCTTTATTGAAGGTCCGTGCCAGATCATCGGTGCGCCTTTTCTAGTTATTCTTCCGTCTCACGGGTCAAAGAGGCTTCTTCCCCTCTTTACGCAGACGAGCCCCCAGCTGTTAGAATTGGCTAGAATCTAACTTTATGTCTAGGTGAAATTCGTAGTCAGTCGATGGAACACACAGAAGTTCTGGATCCAGGGAGCCAAGAATGACACAGACACAGAAGTGCAGTTCGCTCAAGTCTCAATCTTAATTGAGTACAGGTCCATTATATAGGAATCTATGGGGAAATGATGTCACAATCCGACCCAGACACTATGAGCAGATGGAAAATCACCAACATGGATGTTTAACAATATTGCTAAGGCTTGCATTTACTGAGTTCCCTGTTCTCTCCGTCTGGAACATCCTGATAGGGGTCTAGCCACTTCAACTCATAATTCTTAATGACTTTTATGTTGGGTCGACATGTACCATAAGCATATGTATATAGAAAACATGGAATGCATAAACAGGACATAACATAATGTTTATATTGAACACAAAGAACAGAACACAGGAAAACTAAGAATCTCACACATACCTCACATTCTGAAACACAAAACCCAGAGTTTCCCTCATTTCAGGCTTAACATACTCAGAGTTTTCACTAAACCTCCTTTCTGAGACGGAAGAGCAGGGGCTGGAAGAGACAAGACCGGAGAGAGCATATGGAACGCCAAATGGGCCAAAATGCCTCTCTCCACATTAAACAAGGGATCCTGATCCTGAATCATGACACCACACGTGTTGTTTATTTGCCTTTGTTATCCTGTGTATATAAACCGCAATGTTTCTCTGACCAACTGCAAATGCATCTGCTTCCTGACCTGTTCCTGAGCCTGCCTTTCCCTCCTGTTACACATACTTTAGTTTAGTGCTTTTATATATTAACTTATGAGTGTAGGAGGAGCTCAAATAAACAGACAAGATGATATAAAACTACTCACCATTAACAGTAAGACTGAATGTCTTGGCTGTCTCCTTATTTCTCCCAAGAATTTGAGTTATAAGTCCAGAGTGTTAGTTGATGTTTGTGATGGTGAGATCTCCAGTCTGATTGTTCATCTTCAGTCTGTCTCTGAAATCTCAGAGAGAGAGAGGTTCAAATGTGTTGAAATGCATGTTTTCTTATATTGTATTAATCTCCAGCCTGATAACTAAAACAGTTGCCAAACCCCTCTAAAACCAGTCATATATATGTTTTCTATATAAAACAAGCAGACCAATCAGAATCAAGACTGAAGTGAGAAGTGCTGACAGCACGTTTATCTTCAAAGCTATATTTATAAAGAAATACTTCTCTATTCTCATTCAGTGTCACCGTTTCCTCTATCAAGCCTCTGATCACATCGGGTTGTGAGTCGGGTTCACTAACACAAGATATACATTTTATATACTTGAATAATATACTTGAGTAAAGCCTCAGTAAACTCATTGAACGAGAGTTCTGAACGATCGATAGTGACTAATATAAAAAAAAAATATTAATGCCCATAGAGTGTTGAATAACGCTGTGGTTTTAACCCATGGCTGGGTAAATATTGGAGAGAACACACTTCTGGGTTAAAATGACCCTAATGCTGGGTTGTTTTACTCAACCATGGGTGGAAACAGTTTAGAAAATGTTCACATAATAAATATAGCTGGTTTTACACAAGTGTTCATGTTTTTTATTAATGTAGTGTCCTGTCTGACATCTACTGCAGTTTCATCATGTCACCACTAGAGGTCACAATCACAGCACAGACAGCAGGATATTTACATGACCGTTTACATTAAACTTCTGTGTGGAGTTTTATGATAGAAATGTAATTAATACTGAATGGAAAATAACACATATCGCTGTTTTACTGCTGATTAAATTCAGTGAGACAGAAAGGCCAGATGTGTTCATCAGTTTTAATACAGCTGTGGTGAAAGGAGGATTTCAGTACTGACAGCACAACAATAAAATACATTCAAAACTGAACAAAATCAGTAAATAATATCAAACTTTTTGTTTTTGCAGTCAATCCATAACCGATAACAGAGGAGTTTGATCTTCTTTAATGCTGTAATGTGTATAAACCACCTTCGTCATTTCAGATTCCTAAAAACACAAAACACAGAGGATGACAACTGTTACACTATATAAACCTCTTCACAGCTGTTCTGTCTCATGAGTTCAAACAGTCATATCTGTGATGTAAGATGTGTCAGAGACATGAAGGACAGCAGGACCTGAGGTTTATAAAGCCAAGAGTGACATCATGTGACATATGTGATGCCGTCATGATGAGCAGATGCACTGCAGACAGTATATATAGAACACTAAAGGAAGCTGCAGGTATGTGTAGGGTTGTAAATAAAGATGAGTGACACCTGTCTGAGAGAAGAGGTAGAGAGGATAGATCAGTCGATCTGAAACAGATCTTCACCTGTGTGTTGTGTTTGGTGAATGTTGAATCACAGCAGATGATTTGCTTTTCATGATCTGGAACAATAATGACACATGTTTGATCTGTTACACCTTCATTGACATCACAGATGGTTTCCCAACAGTCTTCACATGCTTAAGTTCTGTATGAATAAACTACTGCATCAGCTATAAGATTCATTATCAAATATTTATAGAGTAAAGAAAAGATGTATTTTAGCCACGCACACACTGTAGGAATATTTTTCAGATAAAAGTATGATTTAAATATCAATATAATCAATGGGTGTTTTCTTTCATTGAGTCATTGGGCTGTGTTCTTTTGTTATGTGCTTTCTGTATTTTCTCGGTGGAGGGTTGCTGTGGCAGACGAAGTGAGACAGGATGGGTTGGGGGTTGGAGCTATAAATTATCTAGATCAACACACACACAAAGAGTGTTTTTCATAAAAGAAATGTTATGAATCAATCCACTGAATATGTTTTAAGTATAATCATGAGTTGTGATGTGTTTTAATGAATCATAGGATTAAGAAACAACGCTACATAATTAAAAGCATTAGATCATTGAGTGTTTTCTTTTTACTAAAAGAATGTTAAGAATGTTGGTATGTTGTCCGGCCACAAGAACGGTCTCTAGGAGACCGCTCCCCAAAAGAAACGGTCCTGGAGAACATTCCTCAGGACCAGTGTTGCCAACTTTTGCAAGACAAATAAGCAACTGCAGCTCCAAAAACAAGCCCAAAACAAGCCCAACATTATTCATGATCATCAATGTAATTTATTATCAATTATTTATTATTAATGAACGAGCCTGGGTCATTTTAAACTGACACTACCCTGTTTGAAAAACACAAACATAAATTATTTTACAAAAATTAATTGCAAATCTCTGATGTGAGCAGTATAGGCCTGGAGAGATGGAAAAGGAGAAGATATAATGACCACTTAACGTAGCTGTAACAGCCACACATTTATAATGAAGTAAAACTGAACTATATGCATATGTATACTTTTTAAATTATATTCTGCAATGATCAATACATTTATTTAATACAATAAAAATGTTTGATGTTTACCTTATAGCCTAATAAATAGGGTCATCCCTCCCTACCCCTTTGCTGCACCGTGATCAGATCTGACCGTTTCGTTCATTTTCACATTTCATTCTAATCGTGACAGATGTAATACATTTAGTTTAGTTGGTAGGGGAAAGGAGGCGGTGTGTTTGAGGACAAATTACGCTATTCACACGTGCTTAGGCTTGAATAACGCTGTGTAGCCAAACGCGCAGATCTACACTTTTAACATGTTTAATGATGTAGCCCGGTTATAAAATGCTTTTTATCTTTAAGTGAATATTTCATCTGTTTAGTATATTTACCTCCGATTACACAAAGAGCGCCAATGATTACGTGAAGAGACCACTGTAACATTCTTGGCTTCTGTACGTTGTGTTACGTGCTTAGATCTGTTGTGTGACCTCCTGCGGCGCCGCGCAGACCAATCGGCGCGTGACATCATAGTACCGCGAGAGTGATCGACAGTAGACGTCTCTGTATGCTTTCAAATAGCTCTCGCAGTGCTGTGAAGTTATGCTCTGCCGCATGTAGTACAAAAAGCCTACCTTCGAGCAGACAGTGTTAATGGATTGAACAAAACAGCGACCATAGATGTCAGGTTCAGAACAAGCAACCATATTTTTTAAAATAAGCCCCAAAACCCGCAACCCGCGACAAGTGATTTTTTAACGCGACTTGACAGAAAAAGAAGCCCAAGGTCGCGTATTATAAGCGGACTTGGCAACTATGCTCAGGACTGGCGACTGACCACAGGATATACGTTTTGAAATGTTATTTTACAGGAACTAAGAAAAAGGACTTCACGGTGATTGGTGGAAAGGAAGCAGCACTCCTTATAAGGCAGAGGAGGAGTCATAAGATGCGAACGACGTCACATACTTAATAAATATGGGTGTTTTTGAATAATTTGGGTTGTTGGCTTTTGAGAGAGTGAGGAGATCATCTGACAACCCAAAGCTTTGTTACCTTTTTACATCTGATAATAAAACTTCTGCTTAATTTTGGAGAACGTCTCTGTACAAATTTTTGAACATGCAGGACTGCCTTTAAAGTCCGACAAAATAAACCCTTGTGGTAGTCTGTTATAGGAATACTGCCAGCCCCTGTATGTAAAAGCCAAACATGCTTTGCAATCCTCTGCGATTGGAATACAGAAGAAAGCATTAGCCAAATCAATACACGTAAACCATTGATGTGCTGGAGTGATTTCAGACAATGCTGTATAAGGATTTGGTACTGTCATTGTAGGTGTTGCTACAATGGAATTTATCTGGCGTAAATCATGTACCAACCTGTATTTATTGGTACCTGGCTTAGGCACAGGAAAAATTGGTGTGTTCCAATTAGACCTATAAGGGGTTATCACTCCCTTGTCAATCAGTCCAGAAACAGTGGTGGCTACACCTTCTTCTGCTTCTGGTTTGTTGCGGTACTGAGGGACCCAAATAGGTGTGGTGGTGGTTAACTTAAAGCTAACAGGTTTGATGTTACAAAACCCTACATCTGTTGGTCCTTGAGACCATAGATTATCTGGCAATGTGTCAATCATTTTTTCTGCTCCGTCAGCGTCTGTCTGCTCCCTACCATGGCTTCTAGAGATCTGTTTATGTGTCAACACCCCTGTGTCTTCTGTTTGGTCTTGCACCCAATATGCTTTTTGTGTATCTGAATATAGGATACCCCAATGTTCTGTGGGTTCCCAATCTTTGGCTGATAACAGTCTCTTAGTCATGTTGCCTAGCTCCCTAGCTTCATGTTTCGGATGTAATGCTACAGAGACGTGTGGTGCAGCTGTATCAGACATTTCATACCATTTCATCTGCTCTTCTGTCAGTAAAATTGGTGCTCACTACTCCCTCTTTTCCTATCATGAGACCAGATCCCCTTAACACCCATTTACTGTCTCTATTTCCTGAACATAGATCTTGGTATTGTGTGGTGTCATCCCTGTCATAAAACAATGTGCAATGTAAGGGGTCTATTGGTGGCAGAAAAATGTCTATGTTTGTTATCCATTGGCGATGTTCTTATACCTAGATACAAACTTTGAGTGGCTACACTGGAATCTAGCTCAACCCAATATATTCAGCATCTTCTAACTCACCACACGATGTTAACATCCACTGACTGTCTGTGGTGTGACCTGAAAGAGAACAATTTGTTTCTGAACCATCTGGAAATTTCACTATCACTCCCTCGGGTGAACATAAAATGCTGGCTCCTAATTTGATTAATAGATCTCTGCCTAAAAGGGGGATGGGAGCATTACAAGAGTACAGGAATGAGTGTGTCAATATTTGTTTATCAACTTTTACTTTCAGTAATTTCGTCATAGGCCATTTTTCTACCTCACCAGAGAACCCTATTACTCCTACTGTGCGATTTGTCAGATCGCTATTGTCAATCGTGCCCTTCGTTACAGTAGAGTATGTTGCCCCAGTATCCACCAGAGCTTTTAGTGGTTGATTGTTCACCACTATTTCCATGAGAGGTTCAGCCATTCCTCTCATGGTGGTTCTCTGTGGGCCCCTTCAACATTCCTCCGCCCCACCCTCCGGGCCCCATGTTGGGTGCACAGGCACCTGTAGGTTGGAAGGTGACGGGAAGTGTTGCCCCGGGTTGTTTGGGGTTTGTGGTCCCCTGCCACGACCACCGGTACCACCTCTTCGGGGACCCCATCCCCCCGCAGGTGGACCGTTACTCTGGCCCTGACTCTGTGCTGGTCTTTGTGGGCAATCTCTCACCCAGTGTCCATACCCACCACACTCAAAACACTGATCCCTCTCAAACCCTCCCCTCCCTCTTTCTGGCTGTCCTCGTCCATTCCCTCTCCAAGGGGGTCTCTGTCTACGGTTTGGTCCTTGGGCATAATATGGGTTACTATATGGATGGTGTTGCGTCGGTCCTCCAAAAGGAGAGCCACTGTAAGGGGGTCCCTGATATGGGTCTATGGGTTGGGGTGCATTGGGAGTGTGTTGTGGCATTTGCTTGGCCTTCTTGGTTGTCCCTTCACTTTTGGCTTTTTCTAATTGCAATTTTAACAACTGGGTTTTAACTCTTTCTAGTTCCTCTTCCTCTTTATTGGCTCTTTCCACTGCTCTGTCTGTGTGGTGCACTAAATGTCTTTCCCATACCTCGTTACTTGCCACTGGGATATCTGGATTATTCTCCATTGCCTGTTTCACCCCATTTGGAGCTCCTGTCATTACTGCTGCTCTAAATATGTCTCGTGTCACAGGGTTGTTTAAACTGTTTTCCTCCACCATTTGTTCCCACTCAGCAGCACAACGGAAATAATAAGCCGCTCCAGTCTCACCTGGCTTAATGCGGAATTTTATATTCTGGTACACGGTTGGTGGCACAGGATATAGTCGACGAAGAGTTTGGCTTACAACAGTACTTACTCTGGTAAATGGTATCTCATTTGCAACATACATAGTATTTGCATCGAGCTCTAAATTTTGCATTTGTGAGGCTGTCAGTATCTGACCCAACAGGCATCTCAAATCACCCAAAGCCAAGTCAGTGCCATGGCTGAGTGCTGTCAGCTTACTCAACCATCTGCTGCCTCCTGAAGTAATGGGTGGCAGTTTACTTGCTATTGCTGTCATGTCACTATGCGACCATGGTTGGTACTGTAAATTACCACCTGGTCTGTGCATTAAAGGTGCCTGCATCTGTGGTACCTGTAACTGGTGATATGGGTGGACTTGTGATAAAAAAAATTCCCTTGGATCTGGGGTCTTGTGTGATCTTGTTCTGCTACTAATTGGTCCCTCAACAGTCATGTCCCCTGTAATCTGTACCCTCAGTGGTTCCACTTGTTCCTCACGATTACGGGGTGTTGATGTATGCTTTGGCTGCTGTCTATTTAATGGTTCTTTACTCTTATCCTCTATGGCTTCTCTGGCCCTATGCAATGTGACATCCACATCCTTCTTTACTGCCTTGACCAGGTGGTCAACTCTCTGTTCCAGAGCCTGTATCTGATTTGTAACTCCCGTGAGGTCTACGTCTACTTTTTGTCTCTTTTTCCTGTCTGCTGGTTCAGCCTGAGTTAACAGCATATCCGTAACATTTTGCCACTGTGTCAACACTGGCGGACATCCATATTCATCACATTCTTTTTGAAATTCAGTCATTTTACACACAATTGTACTGTTCACAATCTTTTACAGCCTTATGTATTCCAATTTATAGTATAAGGTGGTCTTTGTGACTAGTTTTCCAAATTAATTCACTTAATTACTGACGCAACGTCTCAGTTTCTCAACGAGTCTCTGTGACGCAACGTCTTTTCTTCAATCGCCTTTATCAGTATTCACATTCAACTCTTAACATTTAACACACAACAAACAATTTTGGAATATTCCTTTACGAGTTCGCCGACTCGAAGGCCAGATGTGTTCATCAGTTTTAATACAGCTGTGGTGAAAGGAGGATTTCAGTACTGACAGCACAACAATAAAATACATTCAAAACTGAACAAAATCAGTAAATAATATCAAACTTTTTGTTTTTGCAGTCAATCCATAACCGATAACAGAGGAGTTTGATCTTCTTTAATGCTGTAATGTGTATAAACCACCTTCGTCATTTCAGATTCCTAAAAACACAAAACACAGAGGATGACAACTGTTACACTATATAAACCTCTTCACAGCTGTTCTGTCNGCTCGAAGGACCAAGGATAAACAAAGTGACGGTAAAACAGACACTGAAATTGCCACTGGACAACACCAACAGCTCCAAATTATACACAAAACAGGCAACATTTTCACAAGTCCAAACACAGAACCATTGGCCCATTGTGTAAGTGCTGACTGTGCATACGGAGCAGGTATAGCTAAACAGTTCAAACGGCGATATGGTACAGAGAAAGTAATTGACCAAAACAAACAACCAGGTGAATGTGCAGTGACTAAAGAAGAAGACGGCAGAATTATTTTTCACATAATAACCAAAGAACAATACACTGATTTACCAACATATGACTGTTTCACAGAAAGCCTAAAACACATGAGAGATTGGTGTGTGGCTAATAGAGTAAGAAGTATCTCAGTACCCCGGCTAGGGTGTGGTCTAGATAAACTAGACTTCAAGAAAGTGCAAAAGATTCTGAGTGAAATGTTTACGGACGTGAACATACAAATAACCATTTATTCCTTATAACCAAGTTTTATTATTGTGTGATTTTGAGTGTTTTTCAATATTTTTCATTTTTTCAGGTTTAAAAAGTGTATTTTTAAGAATGTTTTCTTACAAGTTTTAGGGTATTAAGTTTTTAAGAAGTGTTGATTTTGTAAAGATAACAAGGCATTACTAGAGAGGGTGAATACAGCAGCAACAAGATGAAGCTGTGGGAAAATTGGAAGTTGTTGTGCGTATTAGGGATAATTGCAGGAACCATCGTAGGGATAATTTTCGGAATACAGAAAAGTCAGGAAGGTAATAGCACCACACTGCGAACTAGACACAGAAGATCAACTGCATCAACAGACCCATGTGTCATATGGCTAGAATTAAATATGAAAGAATTCAACACCTTCATTTCAATTCGATTTATGTAAAGGGGGAATAGAATTAGATTATGAACAGAATTCAACCACTTCATTACAATCGATTTATGTTAATAATACCTTGGGGAAATGGAAAAGCGTGGTGAATGTCTATTAGTGTCAATAGGAGTTTTCCTAGCATATTAATCACCTTGGGTGTTGTTGTATTCCCTGATTAGATCACTGTGCAATAGATTAATTTTACAGCTATTGAAAAGAAAGAATCTCACCCCCATTCACAGTATGCCTGTTGTTATGAAGTGATTCTAGCATGAAGATGATTGTGTGACCTCTTACGAGTTCAAGAGAGGAATTGTAAGAATATTTTTCAAGATAAAAGTATGATTTAAATATCAATATAATCAATGGGGTGTTTCTTTCATTGATCATGTGGCTGTGTATCTTTTTTATGTGCTTCTTGTATTTTCTCAGTGGGGAGGGTTTCTGTGTGCAGACGAAGTGAGACAGGATGGGTTGGGTTTGGAGCTATATAATATCTAGATCAACACACACACAGAGATTTGTTTTTCATAAAAGAAAATGTATGAATCAATTCCACTGAAATATGTTTATTAAGTATAATCATGATTGTGATTGTTTTAATGAATCTAAAGATTAAGAAGAACAACGCCTACAAATAAAAGCATGTACTATATGAGTTTTCTTTTTACAAAAAATGTTAAGAATGTTGTATTTGTCGGCCACAAGAACGTTTAGACCGCTCCCCAAAAGAAACTGTCCTGGAGAACATTCCTCAGGACTGGCGACTGACCACAGGATATACGTTTTGAAATGTTATTTTACAGGAACTAAGAAAAAGGACTTCACGGTGATTGGTGGAAAGGAAGCAGCACTCCTTATAAGGCAGAGGAGGAGTCAGAAGATGCGAACGACGTCACATACTTAATAAATATGGGTGTTTTTGAATAATTTGGGTTGTTGGCTTTTGAGAGAGTGAGGAGATCATCTGACAACCCAAAGCTTTGTTACCTTTTTACATCTGATAATAAAACTTCTGCTTAATTTTGGAGAACGTCTCCGTGCAAATTTTTGAACATGCAGGACTGCCTTTAAAGTCCAACAGCACACACACACATTCTGAACAATGTTTATTTTCCTCTCCTCTGATCATCAGTAGTTGTCATTATTTACCTTGTTGTTGACGTGTGTTTGTGTGTTTTCTGCAGATGAAGAACATCAGAAGTGAAGCTACAATCATCACACACCCAACAGCAGCACAAGAGAGAGGAATGATATGAACCAGATGTGTTTCTCCTCCAGGTGTATGAACATCTGCTGCTGCTGTAATAATAAACCACAATAAAGCACCTTTAGAGTGAACACATGTGATCTGTAAATCTGAGTTCATGTCATTCAGAGAATACTCACCTTCATCATGTTGATGGATTTCATGTTTGTCAGAGTTTAAAGAGAGCAGAACCCAACACGTATTAATAATGGGTCACACATTTACATTTCTATGGTCATGCAATATGTTTCTGTATTTAAATGTTGATTTTCCCATATGTGTAACATATCAATAATATACAAACTATAATTGACATTTGCCTGTTGCTACTCCAGTGTTAATATGTGATTTAAATGAAAAAGTCAATTAAAGCTTTTTTAAAAATAAAAATAGATGTTCATTCATGTATGCTCTCTTATCTTATTCTTGCCATCTCCTCATCTCCTCATCTTAATCTCTTGACAACATAAGACATCATGTGTCACTTAATGTCCGTCTCATCGTATCAGTCACACCTGAACCGCTAACTTCACTGCACTCATAATTTCTTCATCCTCATGTCATGTCAAACCTGTATGAGTTTCTTTCATCTGCAGAACACAAGAAGATATTTTGAAGAATGTTGATAATCAAACAACACTGAACTCCATTGACTTCTATTGTATGAACATTTCTCAAAATATCTTCTCTTGTGTTCCACTGAAGAAAGACTCACACACGGATTTACAAACACATCATGAGAGAATAAATGACAAATTGACACGTTTTGATTTATTTATTTTGTATTCATTAATAACCAGTTCATCATCATTTGACTCAACTAGAAATGCCCACCCAACAAAGAAAAAACATTTCTGGATTCCCAAAGAACCTTCCAGTCAATAAATACCATTCGTCTTATTTGACCTGTTTATAGTCTGAAGAACTGAGAGGTTCTGCACATGATCAATACAGCCAAACATATCTTCTGTGTCTTTGTTTATTAACTTATGAGTGTAGAAGAGCTCAAATAAACAGAAAGATGATATAAAACTACTCACCATTAACAGTAAGACTGAATGTCTTGGCTGTCTCCTTATTTCTCCCAAGAATGTTGAGTTTATAACGTCCAGAGTGTTCAGCTCTGATGTTTGTGATGGTGAGATCTCCAGTCTGATTGTTCATCTTCAGTCTGTCTCTGAATATCTCAGTCTCATCATTATATGTGGGATTAATATTGACTGATCTCCTGATTCTGGCGATGCGGATGTTTTTAAACCACCAGTACATCTCCTCATGTGTGTATAGTTCAGTAACATTAGTGTGTAGAGTAACAGAATGTCCCTCCATCACTGACATCTTCACTTCATCACCAAACACACCTGAACAACACAAACACACACGAAGTCGATCAATACAGAGACTGAGTTCAGTGATATTCAGTTCACACAAAACAAGTCATTGTTGGTGTTGAAGTGAGTATTAGTTTAGACTGTATTAGTTTTAAACAACTGTAATGGTTCTTTATGAAACTGTTCATCCAAAATAAAATAAAAAGATTCTTCTACAGCATCATTTAGCACATTTATTTTCAAGCGTGTACTGTGGACACAAACACAGGTCAGGATATGACATTATGAAATGAGATTTGTTCTTGTTTAAAACAAGTTCGTGTCAACTATCACAATCGTCGAGTCGCTCTATCGATACCTTCTGCTTGCCTCCATGAGAGATAGATACACCATCTAGTGAACAATAATTGTTTATAAACAAGAACAAAACTCATTTCATAATGTCCTATCCTGACTGTGTTTGTGTCCACATACACGCTGGAAAAAGAAAATGTGCCTAAAGATGCTGTAGAAGAATCTTATTATATTTTGGATGAACAGTTTTCATAAAAGAACCATTACAGTTTCTGTTTAAAACAATACAGTCTTAAACTAATACTCCCTTCAACACAACAATGACTTCATGTTGAGAGCTGAAATGTACTGAACTCAGTCCTGAATATCTGTGTGTGTTTGTGTTGTTCAGGTGTGTTTGGTGATGAAGTGAAGAGTGTCAGTGATGGAGGGACATTCTGTTACTCTACACACTATGTCACTCACATACAAGAAATGATGTGATGTGTGGGTTTAAAAACATGCATCCCACGAATCAGAGATCAGATCAGTATTAATCCCACATATAATGATGAGACTGAGATGTTCAGAGACAGACTGAAGATGAACAATCAGACTGGAGATCTCACCATCACAAACATCACATCTCAACACTCTGGACTTTATATCTCTATATTCTTGGGAGAATATAGAGAGACAGCAAGACATTCAGTCTTACTGTTAATGGTGAGTAGATTTATATCATCTTTCTGTTTATTTGAGCTCTTCTACACTCATAAGTTAATAAACAAAGACACAGAAGATATGTTTGGCTGTATTGATCATGTGCAGAACCTCTCAGTTCTTCAGACTATAAACAGGTCAAATAAGACGAATGGTATTTATTGACTGGAAGGTTCTTTGGGAATCCAGAAATGTTTTTTCTTTGTTGGGTGGGCATTTCTAGTTGAGTCAAATGATGATGAACTGGTTATTAATGAATACAAAATAAATAAATCAAAACGTGTCAATTTGTCATTTATTCTCTCATGATGTGTTTGTAAATCCGTGTGTGAGTCTTTCTTCAGTGGAACACAAGAGAAGATATTTTGAGAAATGTTCATACAATAGAAGTCAATGGAGTTCAGTGTTGTTTGATTATCAACATTCTTCAAAATATCTTCTTGTGTTCTGCAGATGAAAGAAACTCATACAGGTTTGACATGACATGAGGATGAAGAAATTATGAGTGCAGTGAAGTTAGCGGTTCAGGTGTGACTGATACGATGAGACGGACATTAAGTGACACATGATGTCTTATGTTGTCAAGAGATTAAGATGAGGAGATGAGGAGATGGCAAGAATAAGATAAGAGAGCATACATGAATGAACATCATTTTATTCGTAAAAAAGCTTTAATTGACATTTTCATTTAAATCACATATTAACACTGGAGTAGCAACAGGCAAATGTCAATTATAGTTTGTATATTATTGATATGTTACACATATGGGAAAATCAACATTTAAGTACAGAAACATATTGCATGACCATAGAAATGTAAATGTGTGACCCATTATTAATACGTGTTGGGTTCTGCTCTCTTTAGAAACTGACAAACATGAAATCCATCAACATGATGAAGGTGAGTATTCTCTGAATGACATGAACTCAGATTTACAGATCACATGTGTTCACTGTAAAGGTGCTTTATTGTGGTTTATTATTACAGATGTTCATACTTCTGAAGGAGGAGAAACATGTCTGGTTTATATAGTTGTGATCTCTTGTGCTGTTGGATTTCTGATGATTGTAGCTTCACTTCTGATGTTCTTCATCTGCAGAAAACACACAAACACACGTCAACAACAAGGTAAGATAATGACAACTACGATGATCAGAGGAGAGAAAATAAACATTGTTCAATGTGTTATGTCTGTTGACTCTTAAACGTCCTGCATGTTCAAAAATTTGTACAGAGACGTTCTCCAAAATTAAGCAGAAGTTTTATTATCAGATGTAAAAAGGTAACAAAGCTTTGGGTTGTCAGATGATCTCCTCACTCTCTCAAAAGCCAACAACCCAAATTATTCAAAAACACCCATATTTATTAAGTATGTGACGTCGTTCGCATCTTATGACTCCTCCTCTGCCTTATAAGGAGTGCTGCTTCCTTTCCACCAATCACCGTGAAGTCCTTTTTCTTAGTTCCTGTAAAATAACATTTCAAAACGTATATCCTGTGGTCAATCGCCAGTCCTGAGGAATGTTCTCCAGGACCGTTTCTTTTGGGGAGCGGTCTCCTAGAGACCGTTCTTGTGGCCGGACAACATACCAACATTCTTAACATTCTTTTAGTAAAAAGAAAACACTCAATGATCTAATGCTTTTAATTATGTAGCGTTGTTTCTTAATCCTATGATTCATTAAAACACATCACAACTCATGATTATACTTAAAACATATTCAGTGGATTGATTCATAACATTTCTTTTATGAAAAACACTCTTTGTGTGTGTGTTGATCTAGATAATTTATAGCTCCAACCCCCAACCCATCCTGTCTCACTTCGTCTGCCACAGCAACCCTCCACCGAGAAAATACAGAAAGCACATAACAAAAGAACACAGCCCAATGACTCAATGAAAGAAAACACCCATTGATTATATTGATATTTAAATCATACTTTTATCTGAAAAATATTCCTACAATTCCCTCTCTTGACCTCATAAGAGGTCACACATCATCTTCTCCTTCATCTTCTGCAAGATCACTTGACAACAAAGGCATACTGTATGGGGGTGGGGATTCTTTCTTTTCAATAGCTGTAACAATTAATCTATTGCACAGTGATCTAATACAGGGAATACAACAACATCCACAGGTAATTAATATGGCTAGGAAAACCCCAATTGACACTACTATAGACATCACCACCGCCTTCCATTTTCCCAAAGGCTATTACTTTACATAAATCGAATTAATTGAAGTGTTGAATTCTTTCATAACTAATTCTATTCCCCTTTTACATAAATCGAATTGGAATGAAGTGGTTGAATTCTTTTCATAATTTAATTCTAGCCCCCCATATTTTGTTACACATGGGTCTGTTGATGCAGTTGATCTTCTGTGTCTAGTTCGCAGTGTGGTGCTATTACCTTCCTGACTTTTCTGTATTCCGAAAATTATCCCTACGATGGTTCCTGCAATTATCCCTAATACGCACAACAACTTCCAATTTTCCCACAGCTTCATCTTGTTGCTGCTGTATTCACCCTCTCTAGTAATGTCTTGTTATCTTTACAAAATCAACACTTCTTAAAAACTTAATACCCTAAAACTTGTAAGAAAACATTCTTAAAAATACACTTTTTAAACCTGAAAAAATGAAAAATATTGAAAAACACTCAAAATCACACAATAATAATTAAAGAATAAATTATTGTAGTCAGCTAAAATTCACTCAGATCTGCATTTCTAGGTTAGTAATCTAGACACCCCTACCGACTCATATCCTACTCAAACGTACTGGGATACTTACATTAGCCACACACCATCTTCATGTGTTAGTCTGTAAACGTCATATTGTAAATCTGGTATTTTCTTTGTTATTAAAAATGCCTTTCTTTCACAATCACTGTGTGTTTTTTCAACTCTCACATATCCGTTGAACGTTACAGACCTTCATCACATAACACACAAGCATTGCCAAGTATATTTACTGGTCCGGCAGAGCCGCATGCTCACTGACTTTGCTTCACGCAACTCTAAGAATGTCCCATAAGTGGGGTAATGTCAAGATGAATGAATACTATAAAGCAGTGAGAAAAAGTGGCGTCACAGGACTCGTGGAAAACGAACGTTTCGTCCTAATGAGAATAGTGGAAACGTCACCCAAAACACGGACTAAGGTAAGAGCCCGAAAAGTGGAACATACCAGGAAAGAGTAAAGAATGGAGAGGGCCCAACAAGGTAGGAACAGAAAAAAACGCACGAAAAAAAAAAGAAGGAAAGAGTACACAGACAAGGAGGACTGGGGAAGCCGTGGTGGGGATCTGTGAGAAAGACGATAGAAGAAAGAAAACACTCAATGATCTAATGCTTTTAATTATGTAGCGTTGTTTCTTAATCCTATGATTCATTAAAACACATCACAACTCATGATTATACTTAAAACATATTCAGTGGATTGATTCATAACATTTCTTTTATGAAAAACACTCTTTGTGTGTGTGTTGATCTAGATAATTTATAGCTCCAACCCCCAACCCATCCTGTCTCACTTCGTCTGCCACAGCAACCCTCCACCGAGAAAATACAGAAAGCACATAACAAAAGAACACAGCCCAATGACTCAATGAAAGAAAACACCCATTGATTATATTGATATTTAAATCATACTTTTATCTGAAAAATATTCCTACAGTGTGTGCGTGGCTAAAATACATCTTTTCTTTACTCTATAAATATTTGATAATGAATCTTATAGCTGATGCAGTAGTTTATTCATACAGAACTTAAGCATGTGAAGACTGTTGGGAAACCATCTGTGATGTCAATGAAGGTGTAACAGATCAAACATGTGTCATTATTGTTCCAGATCATGAAAAGCAAATCATCTGCTGTGATTCAACATTCACCAAACACAACACACAGGTGAAGATCTGTTTCAGATCGACTGATCTATCCTCTCTACCTCTTCTCTCAGACAGGTGTCACTCATCTTTATTTACAACCCTACACATACCTGCAGCTTCCTTTAGTGTTCTATATATACTGTCTGCAGTGCATCTGCTCATCATGACGGCATCACATATGTCACATGATGTCACTCTTGGCTTTATAAACCTCAGTCTGTTCTCATTCTGCACATTACATACGTAGATGTAACTCAGAAACTTAAGAGTTTAGTTAACTTTATTCTTTTATCGTACAATTTTACTAAAATCATCCTTTTCCTAATACTCAACATTTATTATTATATTTATGAATTATTATTTTTCTGTTACTAACTCCTCACCACTTATTTAATGAAACACATCTCCTCTTCACTAATATCAGCATAAACAAATGTATTCACATTACTTCTCTAAAACTACACAAAGTATTTAAACGTCATAAGACTCCTATTTACTTGTCTACAAAACCGTATCCACAGACAATATATAATATTTCCTATTACAATGCCTTAACTTATTCAAACATTCAGCCCTGAAGAAATAATACTTTATTTAAACAAAACACTGCACAAACAAAACACCCACGATGGGGATGACAAAACTAAGAATACAAACAAAAGACTTCCCACGTGGGGGCAAAACGTAAAACAAGAATAGCAAAACAAAACTAAAAACACGACCAAACGTCTAAACACACAGCAGGGTAACTAAGGCAAAAAACACAAAACTCACAGTTCAGGGACAGGGCAAGAAACAGGCTTACGGGCAACAACATGCGAACATGAACAAGGTACACGTACACCTACATACACAATGCAAGAGCACAGGACAATGAAACAAGAGGGCATTAAATAGGGCAAGACAAACGAGGGGTAATGACACAGGGCAGGTGAGAAACATTAGACACGGCAGGGAAGCAATACATGAAACAAGAGGGGCGGGACCAATGACAAGACACGAGAAAACACATGAGCTGTCAAAACAAACAACTCATGGCTTTCTCACATAGAACCTAAGGGCTCCGCCCCGATCCTGCCACATGACTAGAAATACAGAACTCATGAGTTCAAACAGTCATATCTGTGATGTAAGATGTGTCAGAGACATGAAGGACAGCAGGACCTGAGGTTTATAAAGCCAAGAGTGACATCATGTGACATATGTGATGCCGTCATGATGAGCAGATGCACTGCAGACAGTATATATAGAACACTAAAGGAAGCTGCAGGTATGTGTAGGGTTGTAAATAAAGATGAGTGACACCTGTCTGAGAGAAGAGGTAGAGAGGATAGATCAGTCGATCTGAAACAGATCTTCACCTGTGTGTTGTGTTTGGTGAATGTTGAATCACAGCAGATGATTTGCTTTTCATGATCTGGAACAATAATGACACATGTTTGATCTGTTACACCTTCATTGACATCACAGATGGTTTCCCAACAGTCTTCACATGCTTAAGTTCTGTATGAATAAACTACTGCATCAGCTATAAGATTCATTATCAAATATTTATAGAGTAAAGAAAAGATGTATTTTAGCCACGCACACACTGTAGGAATATTTTTCAGATAAAAGTATGATTTAAATATCAATATAATCAATGGGTGTTTTCTTTCATTGAGTCATTGGGCTGTGTTCTTTTGTTATGTGCTTTCTGTATTTTCTCGGTGGAGGGTTGCTGTGGCAGACGAAGTGAGACAGGATGGGTTGGGGGTTGGAGCTATAAATTATCTAGATCAACACACACACAAAGAGTGTTTTTCATAAAAGAAATGTTATGAATCAATCCACTGAATATGTTTTAAGTATAATCATGAGTTGTGATGTGTTTTAATGAATCATAGGATTAAGAAACAACGCTACATAATTAAAAGCATTAGATCATTGAGTGTTTTCTTTTTACTAAAAGAATGTTAAGAATGTTGGTATGTTGTCCGGCCACAAGAACGGTCTCTAGGAGACCGCTCCCCAAAAGAAACTGTCCTGGAGAACATTCCTCAGGACTGGCGACTGACCACAGGATATACGTTTTGAAATGTTATTTTACAGGAACTAAGAAAAAGGACTTCACGGTGATTGGTGGAAAGGAAGCAGCACTCCTTATAAGGCAGAGGAGGAGTCAAAAGATGCGAACGACGTCACATACTTAATAAATATGGGTGTTTTTGAATAATTTGGGTTGTTGGCTTTTGAGAGAGTGAGGAGATCATCTGACAACCCAAAGCTTTGTTACCTTTTTACATCTGATAATAAAACTTCTGCTTAATTTTGGAGAACGTCTCCGTGCAAATTTTTGAACATGCAGGACTGCCTTTAAAGTCCAACAGCACACACACACATTCTGAACAATGTTTATTTTCCTCTCCTCTGATCATCAGTAGTTGTCATTATTTACCTTGTTGTTGACGTGTGTTTGTGTGTTTTCTGCAGATGAAGAACATCAGAAGTGAAGCTACAATCATCACACACCCAACAGCAGCACAAGAGAGAGGAATGATATGAACCAGATGTGTTTCTCCTCCAGGTGTATGAACATCTGCTGCTGCTGTAATAATAAACCACAATAAAGCACCTTTAGAGTGAACACATGTGATCTGTAAATCTGAGTTCATGTCATTCAGAGAATACTCACCTTCATCATGTTGATGATGTTTGTCAGAGTCTAAAGAGAGCAGAACCCAACACGTATTAATAATGGGTCACACATTTACATTTCTATGGTCATGCAATATGTTTCTGTATTTAAATGTTGATTTTCCCATATGTGTAACATATCAATAATATACAAACTATAATTGACATTTGCCTGTTGCTACTCCAGTGTTAATATGTGATTTAAATGAAAAAGTCAATTAAAGCTTTTTTAAAAATAAAAATAGATGTTCATTCATGTATGCTCTCTTATCTTATTCTTGCCATCTCCTCATCTCCTCATCTTAATCTCTTGACAACATAAGACATCATGTGTCACTTAATGTCCGTCTCATCGTATCAGTCACACCTGAACCGCTAACTTCACTGCACTCATAATTTCTTCATCCTCATGTCATGTCAAACCTGTATGAGTTTCTTTCATCTGCAGAACACAAGAAGATATTTTGAAGAATGTTGATAATCAAACAACACTGAACTCCATTGACTTCTATTGTATGAACATTTCTCAAAATATCTTCTCTTGTGTTCCACTGAAGAAAGACTCACACACGGATTTACAAACACATCATGAGAGAATAAATGACAAATTGACACGTTTTGATTTATTTATTTTGTATTCATTAATAACCAGTTCATCATCATTTGACTCAACTAGAAATGCCCACCCAACAAAGAAAAAACATTTCTGGATTCCCAAAGAACCTTCCAGTCAATAAATACCATTCGTCTTATTTGACCTGTTTATAGTCTGAAGAACTGAGAGGTTCTGCACATGATCAATACAGCCAAACATATCTTCTGTGTCTTTGTTTATTAACTTATGAGTGTAGAAGAGCTCAAATAAACAGAAAGATGATATAAAACTACTCACCATTAACAGTAAGACTGAATGTCTTGGCTGTCTCCTTATTTCTCCCAAGAATGTTGAGTTTATAACGTCCAGAGTGTTCAGCTCTGATGTTTGTGATGGTGAGATCTCCAGTCTGATTGTTCATCTTCAGTCTGTCTCTGAATATCTCAGTCTCATCATTATATGTGGGATTAATATTGACTGATCTCCTGATTCTGGCGATGCGGATGTTTTTAAACCACCAGTACATCTCCTCATGTGTGTATAGTTCAGTAACATTAGTGTGTAGAGTAACAGAATGTCCCTCCATCACTGACATCTTCACTTCATCACCAAACACACCTGAACAACACAAACACACACAGATAGAGTCGATCAATAACAGAGACTGTAGTTCAGTGACATATTCATGTTGTCAACACAAAACAAGTCATTGTGGTGTTGAAGTGAGTATTAGTTTAGACTGTATTAGTTTTAAACAACTGTAATGGTTCTTTATGAAACTGTTCATCCAAAATAAAATAAAAAGATTCTTCTACAGCATCATTTAGCACATTTATTTTCAAGCGTGTACTGTGGACACAAACACAGGTCAGGATATGACATTATGAAATGAGATTTGTTCTTGTTTAAAACAATATTTCACTAATGGTGTACATTAAAATAACACAGAAACAAAGTCAACTTACCAAACAGCCACGAGCACAGAGACAACACAAGTAATGTGTGAAGCATTTTCTGAATCTGGTGTAAAACGAACACGTGAACAGATTAAAAGTGAGCTGAACTGAACACAATGAAGGTTACAATCGAATCACTTGAAATGTGATGTTATATGTTGACTCAAGTGAACAGGAGATGGAGAGGTGTGGCTTGTGTAGGAAATACTAACATTGACTACACCGTGTGTGAAAAGCAACTGGGCCACTAAACTTATATGATAAACACTGATGTTAATGCTCCCATGTGAGCAATATCAATGTGAAATATATATGAACACATACATGTGAAGTGTGTATAATGCTGAGATGACTGCAGTAGTTTGTGTGTCTGTTTGTGTTTGGTTTATCAGATCATCATGTGTGAAACTGCTGCTGATGTACTTTAACAAAAGTGTGAATTTTATTTTGAGCTTGAAGTATATGCTTGCAGAAGTGTTTGTGTTCTTGTATTCAAGTCTGTGGTCAGTCACAATTGAAAATGTGCTTATATCTCCTTTCTATTACTATTCATATGCACTGAAATTTAAAAAATGTTTTTTTTCTATATAAGCTCTCCGTTTCATCGCATACGCGCGACTGACCCACAGTTAACTTCCGGTTTGTGTTTGGCTAGTGTCTAATAATATTATAAATATTTATATTTTATTTAATTTATGTTAATATTAATATTAATTTGTACTATTGTTTTACTGGATAATTATTGTTGAATGTTAATTTTATTGAATAAACCATTTGGGTCCTGTAGTTTTGTCGTATTTAAAGAGAGCGTGTGGTACACTGACATCTAGCGGTTGAGTTTGGTATCGCGGTCTAAATTCAAAAGATTGGAGAGACAAGTTTTGCCAAGTGACGCTTCTTCTCGGTTTCTTTTGATTGTTATCAGAAATAATCTACAGGCGCTCTAACGGTTGTGAATGTGTACCGGAAGTTCAGTTGGGGTCATAAAAGTGCGCATGCGCAGTAACGTTTGTTTATGTTGTTAAAATGAAACTGTCTATAGTCCTGCATGTTCAAGAGTTCAAAACTCTTGTATTTGTTTCTGATCTGTTCCTTCCATGCATACAGGAGATATCTTGAACGGATGTTTTATTCCCTGACACATACTGACTTTCATGCCTTTTTATTTACACAAAATTGGATAAAATAAAAATGAAAGTGATTAAATAATCAATGGTGTGCAAAACACCTGTCATTTCAGATTCATGTAAGAAAACACAAAAAAGAAAACCCCAATGACAAGAGGCATTTAACAGCAGATAAATAACAAATAGGGGACTGAAACAGATCACGTCACATATTGATTCATTGGATTGACTTTTGAGAATGGCCTATGAAGAATATATATTCTCATTCAGTGTCAACAATTCCATATGAGCCACTTTAAACCCCTGACGAATCTCTATAAGAGTCAGACGAAGGAACTGAAGAGTAAAGGCCATCACAACACATGACAACCGTTAAACATCACAAACATCTTCACAGCTCTTCTGTCACATTAGTTTCACAAGTCCACAGTTTCCTGTGGAACATTTAAACAGCGAAGATGCACACAAAACACATTTAATCAAGACTTTAATTTATAACCCAGAAATACTGTAACACAATCTGTTTGGGATTAAGATTACTGTAAAAACTCAAATCATGACTTTATGAACATATATTCTCCGTTAGAATAAAGGAGCTACCAATGAGTCTCTCTTTAAACCAATTATGTTTTACTTTACTGTTCCTGTATATAAATAAAACCCACTGACAATTTGTCTACAAACAGTTGGTTTGTTACATGTAAACTAACATGCAGAGAGACGCTTTCTGTCTGTGTGTCTTCAGAAAGTGCAGGAGGTGAGCTGGGCAGATGCTGTCCGTGTTGCCAAGTCTGTGGTTTTCACACTTAATCGAGCTACTTTTAAACAAAGTTGTGTTAAATCTGAAGGGTTTTGTACAGCAGCTTTCAATCTTAAGGTGTTTATGTTACTACTAGGCTATACAGCGATTTCAAGAAGAAACTGTGTGTAATGCAAAACAGTGACTGTAAAATGTGTATTTTAGGTATGGAAGTGACATATTTTCAGCTTTGATATGTTGGCTGGACTTTATGTTAATTATAGGTATTTCATATAATACACGCAAACTAAATAAAATATATGTCAATAGTTCAGCTTGTTATTTCCTAACTTGTTGATCACATTCCTGTCCGTGATCAGGAAGCAGAAATGCGGCAATGGCGCCATCTTGTGGACACGCGTAGAATGACTGATCATTTATTGGCTGAAATGGCACTCGAGCGCTTTATTTTTGTATTTTGTTCAAGAAACACCTAAATGTACTTGAGAATCAGCAAACTCATCAGTCAAACCCAGGGCCAGACATTCTTATTTTCCTCAACTTAATCCTTAACCGTCCTGACTGTCTGAGAAACAAAGAACTTCTTCCCACAGAACACCCGAAGCTCACATATGACCCGAGTTTAACAAATATCACATTATATATACGAACAAAGAATCTACATACACGTTTGTTATCATTTAATTTTTTTATATAAATATATTTTCATAATATATATTTTTAATTGTCTTACTGGATATTGTTTTAGTACTATTACAGTCTAAATAGACGAAAAATAGGTCCTCAAAGCCACGCCTCCTCCTCCTCTAAAACAGGAAGATCGTCTGCGCGAGCACGGTGCGAGGAGCTGGCACTCACTTAATTCTTGGTGTTTCGAGTCAGATCCGTGGGCGTGGCTTGTTGGTTTTGACTAAATCTTAGGTGTTTCAAGTCTTACGAAACCTTTACCCTAACCCACACCCTAACCCTAACCTTACTGTAACCATCTAAACTACCCATGATTGTTAAAATTGACGAAAAAACACGTTTGGGTGATCACGTCTGACTCGAAACACCAAGGATTTAGTGAGTGCCGCGAGGAGCTATGCAAAATCATAACTTTACCTATCTGCCCTTATAGTGTTCGAAATTAAAATAACTATGTCCCAAACCATAATATATTGAAATGCGTGTATTCACCTAAACTACTCGGTTTGAGATCACGGACACTTAAACGTGTGACATTACACCAACTCACCGCGAGAGGGCGTAGTTTAGTAAAGCTCCACTGCATTAATAACATGAAATAATTGATGCATCACTGAATAATTGAATGTAATTAGTTAACATTGCGTAGGACGACACCGGTACTTAAGTACTAAAAGGGTACTGTTTTTGTTGTGGAAAAGATACATATCAGCGTATACTGTTTCATAAGAAACACTTTGGCCTACAGTAAAAAAAAGAGTAGGCGAATCGGGCCACATGCATGCAGCAGTTTGGCTGGCAAGTAAGACGTCCTATTGACCGATGCAATGACTGGACAAACTTGTTATAGTTCTGCACCTTTGTATTACAGTGAATGTTTAATTTATAAATAAGTCAAACATGACTGTTCATGCCTTTGTGATGCTCATTTGTTTCAAAACAAAACACCTCACAACTAAAACACAGAATAACAACAATAACCATTTATAAAATCAATTCAATGTTTTTTGTTTGTGAGTATTAAAATGAATGATATATGTGACTTCTACTGATAATAAAAGACTGCTGATGTTTGACTCTCAATAGACTGTCAGCTGTTCTTGTACAGCACTGTGTTTTGGGTTCGAATCCCAGTTGACACAACATCAGCGTTCTGATCAAATCTATTGTTTGCATGCACTGTAAGTTAAAATGTAAGGACACAACATTCTAAAAAAAATAAATTAATCAAAGAAAATCTGTGTCCAAAAATAAAATAAAATTTGACAACAACAATATTGAGCAAACAGAGTCGCATCAGAACAGACTGATCAACGTCTTGTGAGGACGCCTGCATACACCACCTCATTCTCCTCTTTAACTCTCTGTGAGAAACACAAACACAGAACATCAATCAAAAAACACATGAAGCACAGTAGGAGCTTAAAAAAACGGTTTGCATTTCATCTACCTTAAATTATTTCACATTAGCGATGTGTACACAATTATTAAGCCTAAATGATTGCTTTTTTTAACGGTTCCGTATGACACTAAATACATTTTCAAGTCATCAACCATCTTTAAGTGGTGTCAAAACGTTTCTGTACGCCACTTAAATACTAGAAAAGTATTGAAATTAGTGAGAAATGAAAAGGATGCTGTGTTTTTATCCAGAAAAGTGCAGCTCCACCATTCACTCGTATGTCGTTGTTGTCAGCTTTTGCCCTCACCAATATGGCGGCGGCGTTGACGCCAATAAAATGATGACATAAATGAATATTAACATAAATTAAATATAAATAGCTATATTATTCGACACTAGCCAAACACAAACCGCAAGTTAACTGGGGATGAAACGGTCTACATTCTTGTACTCTGCTTTGTGTCTTTATAAAGATATAGCATGCGAAAATCCACGGCAACGTTCATATACATAAACAGTTTTTTAGCATCTGCACCAGACACACACGCGTTTGATTGTCCGAGTGCTGCAGTTTGTTTAAAAAATATAAGCACATCTGAAAGAGAGGCGTAAAACTGAATGACTTCCAATCTTTTATTTCAGTTATTTTTTATACCATAGTACACGACTTGTTTGAATAATAAAGACAGAATTTGGGCTCTAAATTTTTGTGTTGATTGTTATTATCGGTCATGGTTGAGTTAAAGACAAATCTGTTGCATTAAGCTTGAAAATGTCCATATTTTACCCAACGATGGGTTAAAAATGGCATGGAGCATAAATGAAATTATGGGTGAATTGTGGATAAAGAATTAGAATTGCTTTACCTTTGTTTTGGTGTTGTGTTGGTAGAATGTTGGATCAGCGTATGTGATCTCGTCTTCACGGGTCTGATCTGTAACAACAATGAAATCAACAATAAAACTCTCATTCTTCATTAGAAGTCTTTCAAACTAAGATCTGTACAGATGCTTTAGCTGCAGGACTGTCACAGTCCATTAACCCAAGATGAAAGTCTTTAGGAGACTAGATAAAATATCAGACATTTTGTGTAAATATACGTCTGCATCAGCAATTGTATTCATTATTTAAAATGTACCCCGTTGTTGTTTGTTTCTTTGTTTCTTGCAGATGATCAGGAGTGCAGTTACAACCACCAGAAATCCACCAGCAGCAGCACAAGAGAGAGGAATTATAGAACCCGATTGTCCAACTGTTTGTTTAATGATACACAACAACACATCAGTTCATTCAGAGAAAACTCACCTTAAATATATTGATAGTTTTTTCGTAGAAGTACCAAAAAAAAAACAAATCATCCAGATATGCAAAAACAAAAACTGATACATGAATGTCATGAAAAATGTAAAAAGTGTAAAACTACACACATATATATATATATATAAAAAGTTAATGTATATATATATTGCTGACACAACAGCTGATCTTGCTTTAGCATAAGGAATGACCTAACAATCGTTTGAACATCAAATGTTAGACAGACTTCATGTAAATGGAACTCTACAGTGTATAACATTCTGTAAATGTACTGTATTCATTTGAAGGTATTCGTTCTTATAGCTGTTCAACTGTATTTTAAAGTTTTTACTGCGTTGCGTTGTGTTTTAGCATTCATGAAAACACCTCAGGTTACGTCTGTAAGCATAGTTCCCTGAGATAGGGACCGAGGGTAACCCTGATCATATGAAACGGTTGCCTCTCGGGGAAACCCTTTCTTTTCAGCCACCGCTGTACGGATCTCATATCTGAAAATGCTTGACAGTGTAGGGATGACCTAACCTGATACTGGACACCGCTGTCAGGATCGATTCGACACGTGCAGGAGACAACTGTGCCTGCATCATGGCCAAATCCCACACTACCCCAAGAAATGTAGTCTTCTGAAACGTTGCTCTTTTTGGCATTGAGCAGTAACGCCAGACGCTTCATACGGTCGAGGACGATATCTCGATGTCAAACCCCCATCTCGTGAGACTGAGCTAATATTAACCAGTCGTCTGTGTAGTGTGCGAACCCCTAGCAAGGTCTGAATCCATGCATTTCGTGAAGGTGCGTGGGGAGAGAGCTAGGCCGAATGGAAGAACTCGATATTTGTGAGCTTTGCCCCCGAAAGCGAACCTGAGAAACTTCCGATGTTGAGGAAGGACATATAAGTGGACGTATGCATCTTTCAAATCTATCGTGGTGAACCAGTCCTCTGATCTGATTCCGGCCACAATAGTAGGAACAGTGAGCATCTTGAATGTGTATCTCCTCAAGGTTTGTTGAGATATCTCAGATCCAAAATGGGCCTCGGCCCTCCACCCTTCTTGGGAACTATGAAGTACCGGCTGTAAAAACCTGTCTTACTCTTGTGGGTGGAGACATACTCTATAGCCCCTTTAACCAAGAGAGACAAAACTTCCTTTTCTACAACCCGAGATTGTTCGGGGTCCACCTCGGCGGAGATCACCCCTCTGAATAATGGAGGACGGCAGCGGCGCGTCCCGAACCATGAGGCTGGTGAATGTTTCCTGACTCATCAAACAAAGCTAAACGGGAGTGGAGCGTTAGCCACAAACTATGTTCACACGCAAGAGCAACCTTAGCATGCTCCACTCCCAGACACTCAACACAGAGTCGTGTGAATGCCCATTCGTAATGAAACAAGCGCAGGGAGAAGCACACGGCTTAAAGGTCTTTTGTCTACTCACTTTCTAACTTAATTAAAGAAAAATAACTTAGACAACTAGATAAGACCACAAACAAGACACATTCACACAGAGCACTTTGCTCACCATACTCACCATTAACAGTAACCGTGATGTTCTTCTTGACTTTGGGTTCATCTGAAATATTAATTCTGAGTTTATAAAGTCCAGAGTGTTGAGATGTGATGTGTGTGATGGTGAGATCTCCAGTCTGATTGTTCAGCCCCAGTCTGCCGCTGAATATCTCAGTCTTATTTTTATTATATGTGGGATTAATATTGCGTGATCTCTTGATTGTGGCGATGGGGATGTTTTCAAACCTCCACTTGATCACATGATCTGTCTGTAGTTCAGTAACATTAGTGTGTAGAGTAACATTTTCTCCCTCCATCACTGACACTGACTTCACTTCAACTTTAACACCAAACACACCTGAACAACACAAACACACCTGAACAACACAAACACACCTGAACAACACAAACACACCTGAACAACACAAACACACCTGAACAACACAAACACACTTACTAAACAATACATAATCTTTATTTGTGCCAGCTACAGTACATAATTCCCATGGAAAATTGGTATAAAAACTGCAAAACCTTAGTAGCAAATTTATTAGACAAGTAAGATTTTTGTTTTATCTTTGAAAAGGCTTGAAATAATTGAGACAACGGCTCACATAAAACAAAACAAAAGAAAGGATGTAAACTTACCAACCAGCCACAAGCACAGAGAGAAAACATGTGATGTGTGAAACATGATTAATATGTTCTTGAATAATAACTCTGAGAAACACTTGATGTGATCTGAACACAGCACTTAAAGAAACTTCATGTTTTATATTCACTGAACTTCACAGGAGGAGGAGACTTGTGGGTGTATGTGTGTGTGTGCGTGCGTGTGTGTGTGTGTGTGCGTGCGTGTGTGTGTGTGCGTGTGGTTTGACTGTTATGAGGAACACATCACTGTTCTCACAAATACAGACGTGCTCAAATGTGTTGGTATCCCTCCACAAAAATAAAGAATGCAGTTTTCTCTGAAATAACTTCAAACTGACAAAAGTAATTGGCGTCCACCATTGTTTATTCCATATTTAGAAATCAGACTTTGGTTTTGATTTTTTATTCAACGTAATATTGTAAATAATAAAACAAATGAAAATGTCACAGACGAAAATGACGGGACCCCTCACCTAATATTGTGTTGCTCAACCTTTAGAGGCGATCACTGCAAGCAAAGGTTTTCTGAAGCTCTCAGTGAGACTTCTGCACCTCTTCACAGGTAGTTTGGCCCACTCTTCCTCAGCAAACTGCTCCAGGTGTGATGGTTTCAGCTCTTTACACAGATGTTCATAGGATTCAGATCAGGACTCATAGAAGACCATCAGGATAGTCACATGTGTTGTTCGTATCCATTCTTGGGTGATTTGAGCTGTGTGTTTTGGGTCATTATCCTGTTGGAGGACTCATAACCTGACTTTAACCATAAACACAGCAGCACAGTGAAATCAGTTGTGTTATAGTTTTTATTTACAAGAACGATACTGCACTGTAATAACATCAACATTGATCAAAACAGTCAACTGCAGTTTCATCATCTCACCACTAGAGGTCACAATTACAAAGACAACACTGACGACACAGATCTACAGAATTATAAAAATATATATTTATATTATCCACAGAATGATTCACATGACATAAAATAATGCGTAAACCTCTTGAAAGTAATTTAATAAACGTTAAACAAACTAAACATGAACAAAATACAGATAATCAACTGTTACGACTCGGATTGCTAAATATTAGATCTCTCTCTAATAAAGCACTTTTTGTTAACGATATGATAACAGATCATAAAATAGACATGCTCTGTTTGACAGAAACATGGCTAAAACCAGATGATTATATTGCTTTAAATGAATCTGTCCCC
>NC_079914.1:17247375-17339875 GCF_024868665.1 Triplophysa rosa
TCTCATCATTAATATAATATAGAGGATTAATATTGTGTGAGCTGTTGATTGTGGCGATGGGGATGTTTTCAAACCTCCACTTGATCACATGATCTGTCTGTAGTTCAGTAACATTAGTGTGTAGAGTAACATTTTCTCCCTCCATCACTGACACTGACTTCACTTCAACTTTAACACCAAACACACCTGAACAACACAAACACACCTGAACAACACAAACACACCTGAACAACACAAACACACCTGAACAACACAAACACACCTGAACAACACAAACACACTTACTAAACAATACATAATCTTTATTTGTGCCAGCTACAGTACATAATTCCCATGGAAAATTGGTATAAAAACTGCAAAACCTTAGTAGCAAATTTATTAGACAAGTAAGATTTATGTCTTATCTTTAAAAAGGCATGAAATAATTGAGACAACGGCTCACATAAAACAAAACAAAAGAAAGGATGTAAACTTACCAACCAGCCACAAGCACAGAGAGAAAACATGTGACGTGTGAAACATGATTAATATGTTCTTGAATAATAACTCTGAGAAACACTTGATGTGATCTGAACACAGTCAAAGCCTCACATTCACGTTACTTAAAGAAACTTCATGTTTTCTGTTGACTGAACTTCACAGGAGGAGGAGAGCTGTGGGTGTCAGAGCTGTTATGAGGAACACCACTTTGAAACTGTCCACACAAACACAGTGAAAAAACAATATGAGGTGCATGTTTCTATTTGAACATCATGAAAACAAACCACATCATGTCTGAGGAGTGACAAACATTATAGCATGTCTTAAAGCGAGCAGACAGCAATAGCGAATAAGCTTTGACAGCATAAAGAGGAACAGATCCCGTCCTCCCTTCAGCACACCAGAGATCTTTAAAATGGGGCTTGAACTCTAAAGCGGGCGGGTAAGGTTTGGGTGTGTAAATGGATGGAGACCATGCGTCCCCTGGAGATCTTGGGTTAAAGCCAGATCTTTAGTGTTCGTTTATTACAGTGTGATGATTATAATAATGGTACTTTTTAAAAACGACAGGCTGTCAGATACTTAATAACAGAAGTTGTGCATGTGTATTTTTGTCCCGAGTGTCAAACAGCGTAGCGTGCTATCTATGCATTACAAAAATGACCACAGTTAAAAAAAACTGGTTACTGAAGCAAAACCATGTTTAGCATCATCTCAATTCCAAAGAACGGACTTGTGTTCTCATGCACAGCGGTCTTGCCAGGCAACCTTGGAAGAAGAAACTCTGATGTACACGCCGCAATGACTTCTGGGACTTCAAGCAGGTTTGTTATGCGCAAACATGTGCGCAAGTGAGTTCAATTCATCCTTGATATCGAGAACACATCCGGGTACTTTCATGTGTTCTCTGTGTCTTGTGTTCTTGATAGGAACCAGACTTTTGAGAATGGCCTATAATGAAGATTTATTAATCCACTGATGAAGTCCGAGCGAACAGAAGGCCATCACAACACATGACAACCGTTAAACATCACAAACATCTTCACAGCTTTTCTCTCACATTAGTTTCAGTTTCCTGTCAAACATTTAACCCGTTAAGAAACACCTAAAACACATTTAAAACACAAAATATATATGTCAATAGTTCAGCTTGTTATTTCCTAACTCGTTGATCACATTCCTCTCCGTGATCAGGAAGCAGGAATGCGGCAATGGCGCCATCTTGTGGACACGCGTAGAATGACTGATTATTTATTGGCTGAAATGGCACTCGAGCGCTTTATTTTTGTATTTTGTTCAAGAAACACCTAAATGTACTTGAGAATCAGCAAACTCACCAGTCAAACCCAGGGCCAGACATTCTTATTTTCCTCAACTTAATCCTTAACCGTCCTGACTGTCTGAGAAACAAAGAACTTCTTCCCACAGAACACCCGAAGCTCACATATGACCCGAGTATAACAAATAACACACTATGTATACGAACAAAGAATCTACATTCATATTTGCTATCATTTGATATAAATATATTTTTATAATATATATTTTTAATTAACACATATTAATAAGAGATACCAGTTGATATTAGATGGGATGGCAGACACTGAATATTAAATAAAAATGATAATAAAAGTTCGGTGTGATTATTTTTCGTTCGTGTAGTGTGACGTAGCCTCGTTTGCATAGATCACGTGACTTGATCAAACTTGTACAGTCTATGCACGAGTGTCGCTTAGGTCAAACTATCGTTGTGTAATCTGTTGGTGTGCAACTGGAGGACGCCATCACCGTGATGAATCATTTACTAGTATCGCTTGTTTTAATGCACCTGGCCGCCGGTGAGTGTTTTGATGGGTGTGTTTCGTGTCTATTAACTCTGTTGTAATCCCGTCGAGGGCCTGTAGCCAATGCGGAACACCCTGCACATCTCTTTTGTGTCCCGTGCAAAATATGGCAGACAAACTGTTTAAGCAGTTTAAGAATGAAAAATAACCAGATAATGTCATTCTGTTGAAGTCTGGTGGTGTTTAAGCTGCTTTTGGGAGTGTTCAAGAGGTTTGGGTAACAGTTAACTTACGGCTCATTCAGGCTCACTTCATCTGTGTTCAGTCAGATACTACAGTGGTTTTAATGGATGTAGTAGCAACAGGTTGACATTTATGTTCTCTCTACTCGTGCACGATGAGTGATATTCTTGTTTGTTGTTTATTCAACACTTTCGGTTTCGTTCTGCATTAGAGTAAAACACTCGTCAATGACTCAGATCTTTAACTCTACAAAACACAAATACGCAATCTCTCACTGGATATTGTTTTAATACTTTTACCGTCTATATACTAATAGAGAAGAAAAATAGATAGCTAGATAGATCAATAATAATTGAAGCATAAGGTCCCACCCTCCCACAGAGCGCGCGGCTCCTCAAAGCCACTCCTCCAAAACCGGAAGTTCGTCTGCGCGAGCCCGGTGCGAGGAGCTATTCAAATACATAACTTACCCTGCGCCCCAGTTCGCATACTATCTATCCTAATACTATTCGAAATTAGAATGACTATGTCCCAAACCATAATATGTTGACTTGAAATGAGTATTCACAAAAATTCCCGCTTGTAGATCATGGAAACTCAATACGGCTGTTATTACACACAGCTCACCGCTAGAGGGCGGAGTTTAGTGACGCTCCACTTCATCAATAATATTAAACAAGAGAAGCATCACTGAATAATTAAATGTAATTATACAGTAAACATTGCGTAGGACTCAACGGGTACTTAAGTACTTTTAGGGTACTGTTTTTGTTGTGGAAAAGTATAGACCTATACATTTTAACTTATACTTTTTTATAACAAAAACGTTATATTATTATTATTATTTAACGTCATAGTACAGTAGAAGTAGGCGAACTGGGACACATCAGTAGTTTACCTGGCAAGTAGGACATCCAAATCAGCCAGTGCAATGATTGGACAAACATGTTATGTTATAGTTCTGTCCCTGATAGCACATATTTAACAATACAGTGTTATACAAGCTTTTATACAAATCTTATATTGATATGTTTGTGTGTGCAGGTGTGTTTGGTGCTGATGATGTTGTCAGATTGTCAGTGATGGAGGGAGATTCTGTTCCTCTACACATTAAACCTGATGAAATACAAGGAGCTGAGAAAGTACTGTGGACGTTTAATGGTGATGAAAAACATATAGCATGGATTGATAAAGAAAAAAATACCAGCTCGGTACCTGAAAATGGTCGAGAGATATTCAGAGACAGACTGAAGCTGAACAATCAGACTGGAGATCTCACCATCACAAACATCACATCTCAACACTCTGGACTTTATCAACTAGAGATCAGAGCCAGTTCCAAGATTTCATACAAGAGATTCAATGTTACTGTCAGTGGTGAGTTTTCAGCTGGATTCATTTAGGGGGTAAACAATACTTTTAACCTTGTTCTACTGTTGATGAATGCAGAGCATTTTAAATAAGCAGGTGTGTATTCAAGCTTAGTATTCTGCATAGCACATGCCCAAACCATCACAGCGCTTATCCAGAGAAACGTATGCCCAATTCCCAATAAAACAACATATATCACACCAGCAGTTAATCCTTACATCAACTGTACTACAATTGTGACCCTGGACAACAAAACCAGTCTTATGGGTCAATTTTTCGAAATTGAGATTTTTACATAATCTGAAAGCTGAATAAATAAACTTTCTATAGATATATGAGTTGTTAAAATAGGACGATATCTGGCTGAGATACAACCGTTTAAAACTCTGGAATCTGAGAGCGCAAAAAAATCAAAATATTGAGAAAATTGCCTTTGAAGTTGTTAATCAGGAGCACTGTGGCAGACCATCCACTCACAAAAATAAAGTTTTTATATATTTAAGGTAGGAAATTTACAAAATATCTTCATGGAACATGATCTTTACTTTATATCCTAATGATTTTTGGCATAAAAGAAAAATCGATAATTTTGACCCACACGATGTATTTTTGTCTTTTACTAAAAATGTTCCCGTGCTACTTAAGACTGGTTTTGTGATCCAGGGTCACAATTTTTTTTCTGGTTGTTCCAGCTACTGCGTTCATATTCATTCATATTCATTTACATATTTCATTCAGGGTACACATGCATATGAAATCAGACATTAGGAAATATTAGTAAAAGAATATTCACAAGATAAAGAGAATCTGTATCACATTCACATTTCTAAAACCATTTATATTGGATCATAATGTCAAATAATGTCATAATGTTAAACTAATTCATGTCATTCTTTAGCCATTACAGAACCTGATCAGAGGTCACACTGGGTGATAACGGGTCCTCTGTTAACGGTAGCACTGATGCTGCTGGGGGGCTTCTTTATAATATACAAGCGCTGCAAGAACAGTAAGTAACATGAAATAATTTTGTTACATGTGATTTCTAAGAACATAATAAAATTGTGCAGTAGTGTTGTCAAAACACCCAGTTCTTCAGCACCTAGTCAGTACTAAAAATGAACCAGATTTTTTTTAAAAGTCACTGTACTACCGAGAACCAGGTCAGCCCAGAACTGATGGAACCAAGGTACTTTACATTGAAGCAACAAGCAGCGTGAAATTGGTGGTATTTAGACCAAAAAAGATGCGCAGATCAAATGCGTCTCGCACTTTACTGCTGCCCATGTTAAGTCAAATATGAGTTAATGTTCTTAATAAAATAAATATTGGATAGCAAAAATCACCTTTGAAGATTGTCGTGTTGTCTTATTGTATTTTTATCTTAACCTCTCTTAAAATGTTAAATGGATCCAATTCATGTTCAGTCAAATTAATTGAATGCAGAAAAAATTAGCTAGTATTGTAAAGTACTATGCAATTGACCAATATCGGAATCGGATGATAGTTGTTTGTTAAAATCAGTATCGGCCAAAATACTCCTATCAGTGCATCCCTAATATTACTTAATTGCTTACATGTGTTTTGTATGTTTTGTAATGTTTCATTGTGATGTTGTGCACAGTATCACAGTATTTAGTATTGGTCGGGGTCACTGAGTGCAGCTATGACACGTCAGAGGAGATCTGGCCCTCCCGGCTGAGCCTGGTTTCTCCCAAGGTTTTTTTCTCTCCATTATTCATCATTGGAGTTTGGGTTCCTCGCCACAGCAGAGCAGTGCAGTGTTGGCTTGCTCACCGGGAGACTGCATTTATTTATTTATTCATTTATTTATTAGATATTATTTATTATAATGATCTTGCTTGGTCTATAAACACCATGCACTGTGCTGTGTTTTACCTTTCTGTGTTTTTCTTATTTGCTCCTGTAAAGCTGCTTTGGAACAATGCACATTGTGAAAAGCGCTATATAAATAAAATTGAAGTGAATTGAATTGAAGTATTTACACCACATGTGGATGTACCATCTTACAATCTGTGTGATTCTGTCTGTGTTTTCTTACAGAACGAAGTAGTGATGAAGATAAAGAGACTGACGTACCTTTGAAGTAGGAGACATCTAACATCAACGGTTCACAGTCACCAACTACAGAAAGACACATGGGTAGTTGACAGACTGCAAATTTATCCTATGGTGTGACGGCAAAAAAATTTGAAAAAACAATGAAGATAAATCTCTCTTATGCTATTTTATATGATAAACATAAATATTAATAATATAAAATTAATTAATTCCAATTTTCAGTTTGTTTTCTAAATTTTGCTGTCACACCACAGGACACATCATGTATGATTTATTGGTCAACTACCCAAATGTTTTGATTTCAAACAAAGAACTAGCTAAGGAGAAAATGCCATATTTTCTGTTGGTTAGAGTAGCTTAGATGGGGCATTGTTCATGCCAAAGGCTTGTTTAGTTTATTCTTTGCTTTGTAAATAAAATGGTTTAACTAGAGGTATGTTTTAGGGCCCAAACACTGAAAGTGCGAATGCCTCTGTTGTTTTTCTAGGGATTTATATTCTAATAGGTTTCAGGGTGTTTTGGGACAGGCTTAAAAGCTCTTTAAAGTTCTGCCATTAGGCACGGGCAGAGGTCGGCACATGAGTGTTTTTGCACCTCTCCCTGTTTTATGGCATATAAACTTGCATATATCCTCATTGAACTGACCAAGTTTTGCACTGACATTCATTTGTTCCACCTACAATTTGAAGAGGGAACAAAGTCTACTCAAATTCATCTCAGACTAGATGAGTCATTTGTTGAGGTGGATGCTACTAAGATCTGCATTGTCTGCTTGCAACCCACTCGGCTCAAAATGCTTTGTGCTTGTAAACCACGTGTATCAAATTCAGCCAAACACTGACATGAAAATCCCTGTAGAATTTAAGGTTTAAAGTACGGTGCGTTTGTTGATACAGTAGCTGAAGATTTAACCAATAAGCCAGGTGAGCGGAACAGGAAATCGCACACAAAAAATGCGTTCTTCAGCAGTTCTTCAGGGGGGTTGACGTGCTGAATGGTTCTTTAAAGGTTCTCTTTACAAGCCAAAGAACCACTGTTTGATGTAAAGTACTTGTTATTTCTTTTGCTTGTTTTCAGAAACAATCTACAGGGACTCTGTTCTTTGTGGAAGTTCAGTTCGGACCACAAAAGCATGCATGCCCAGTAACGTTTGTTAATGTTGAACTTGTCACTTTGAAACCATATGGTACATCTTACGGTTCTACATAGCCCCATTTAACAAAAGCCACTTTCCGACCAGATACATTTGGGAATTAAGTTCTGGAACGAGTAAAGAGGGCTGTTGTTCGCGATCTAAGAGTGCTTTTCCACCATCGCGCCGAATCGTTGTCGTTGCTTAATCGTTCCACTCCGTGCCGATCCATACCAGCCGGTACGTAAATGGTTTCATTTCCACCGCAGGGCTGATAACGGACATTTTTAGAATGTAAACACAAACGCGTCACGCGCTGCCTTGGTAACACAAGAGACTGAGCTGTAATGCCTCTGCGTGCATTCATTAGCATGGTTAGAGAACCGTGCCGAAAATTCTGAGCCGAGAACTGTTGTAGTCGTGTCGAACCAGGCTCACGTGGAAACATAACTGTAACCGTTTCGGACTGTGCTTAGAACGGTTCGGCACGATGGTGGAAAAGCACTCTAAGTTTTCCCTCAGGCCAAGTTTCCGATCGCATTCGCACTGGCATTTGGACCTCTGAGGTGACGTAAGCCAGCTGGCAGCGTGGCATTTAAAAACAAAAAACAACTGAAGGACACCGTGATCAGAGTTGTGTTTTTGTTGTCTGTGTAGTGTTTTGTGATAACTGGCATGTATTGAAGACAGAAGTTGCAACTGAAATAGCAAAAAGGCGGAACTAGGAAACGAAACCCTCTATGACAATTTAAAGTGCCACAGATAGAGAAAAAACACAACGCATGGACATAGACAACAGGTAAATGCCGTGAACATTAGCCGTCTGTGTGTTTGTCTTGTAGCGGGATAAAACTGTTCTGTGTCATGCATTCAGTCAGTCAACACTCTTGCGAGGCTGGTAAGTTAGTTACTTGGTTTCTGGGTTAGACCCTTCACCGGAGAAGGAGCTAATTTGTTCCTCCAAAAAGGCGTTCCTGAACTCAAATTCAGGTCAGTTCCTGTGGTGCGAACACAACAAAAAGCAAGTATTTCCAGCAAATCATTCCGGAACTACGAAACTGTTCCAGCGGTGCAAAAGCCCCTAAAGGTGCTGGACCTTTAAAGATACTGTATGGTGCTATATAGCATCTAAAGTGGTTCCCATATGATTATGAGTCAATCAATCACTTTTAAGCACCATTTTTCGAGTGCAGGGGACCCATAAAATACCCAGAAGCTTATGTATATCTTGTATAATTTTATGAATTCTTACAGGGTCAAATGATATAGCAAGTTGTTTTGGGCAGGAGCTAGGAGGCAGATGCTTTACGTTTCTCTTTACTTGAGATTACAGAGTTGATGTGTGCATGTTTTTGTAATTTCATTAATTTTGCTTTCTATATTTGTCTATTTTATTTCCTTAAGGTTGTATTATTCAGGTGCTATACAGAAATGTTATAGGTGATTTGTTCTCGTAATATTCCTCATTTTTTTAGTGGTATGGTTGAATTGCTTGGCTTTATACCATAAATTTGTTGTTTTATTAGTTCATGGTCATTGTAGATGCCATATAACTCTGGTTTGAATCCAGTCCTGCTGTTGAATAAATGATCATGAGTCATGTTTCCACTGTCGAGCTAAAAGCGAGTATGCTAGTGCGTGCCAGGGCCAGTCATGATGCCAGTGTCACTTTCAGGGCTTTCTCAGGGCCAGTGCACACAGTGTACAGCAGGAGTTTTAAAAACTGGGTCATGTGCTGGTGCTTGTACAGGTGCTGGTCATATAATTAGAATATCATCAAAAAGTTGATTTATTTCACTAATTCCATTCAAAAAGTGAAACTTGTATATTATATTCATTCATTACACACAGACTGATATATTTCAAATGTTTATTTCTTTTAATTTGATGATTATAACTGACAACTAATGAAAATCCCAAATTCAGTATCTCAGAAGATTAGAATATTACTTAAGACCAATACAAAGAAAGGATTTTTAGAAATCTTGGCCAACTGAAAAGTATGAAGATGAAAGGTATGAGCATGTACAGCACTCAATACTTAGTTGGGGCTCCTTTTGCCTGAATGACTGCAGCAATGCGGCGTGGCATGGAGTGGATCAGTCTGTGGCACTGCTCAGGTGTTATGAGAGACCAGGTTGCTCTGATAGTGGCCTTCAGCTCTTCTGCATTGTTGGGTCTGGCATATCGCAACTTCCTCTTCACAATACCCCATAGATTTTCTATGGGGTTAAGGTCAGGAGAGTATGCTGGCCAATTAAGAACAGGGATACCATGGTCCTTAAACCAGGTACTGGTAGCTTTGGCACTGTGTGCAGGTGCCAAGTCCTGTTGGAAAATGAAATCTGCATCTCCATGAAGTTGGTCAGCAGCAGGAAGCATCAGAAGCGTATCGCCTGGGCTAAAGACAAAAAGCACTGGACTGCTGCTGAGTGGTCCAAAGTTATGTTCTCTGATGAAAGTCAATTTTGCATTTCCTTTGGAAATCAGGGTCCCAGAGTCTGGAGGAAGAGAGGAGAGGCACAGAATCCACGTTGCTTGAGGTCCAGTGTAAAGTTTCCACAGTCAGTGATGGTTTGGGGTGCCATGTCATCTGCTGGTGTTGGTCCACTGTGTTTTCTGAGGTCCAAGGTCAACGCAGCCGTATACCAGGAAGTTTTAGAGCGCTTCATGCTTCCTGCTGCTGACCAACTTTATGGAGATGCAGATTTCATTTTCCAACAGGACTTGGCACCTGCACACAGTGCCAAAGCTACCAGTACCTGGTTTAAGGACCAAAAGGAAATGTAAATAAACATTATGGTACTGTACTGTAAATTGATTAATGAAAATAAAAATAATGCATTTTTTCTATGCCTTTCGAGATTTTGAAAAGTCAATAAGATCTGATTTATAATGACTATTATGACTGCCGTGTGAACTGAATATGCCTTATGAAAATGTAATGCTTTTAAATCAATAAAGGTTAAATATATTTTTTTTATTTTAATGGAGATTTTAAAGTATCCTTTTCTTGGCTTTAATCTTTTAAAATAACCAACATAAATGATAATATTGCAGACATCTACCAAAATCAACATTCTCACACACTGAATAAGAATATCTGTAGTTTAAATGAGGTGTGACCTGTTTGCATCACCTTATTTTTTAACTGTTGCCACGCACACACTACTGACATGATATGATTCTCAAAAACAGTGTTTGCCTGTATTTCATTTTTTTCTTGCAATGGACATATTAACTATTTTACATTTAATTTCAGGGCTCCAGACTGCTACTTAATGGTTGCATTTTGCGACCAGTTTTTGAGACAGCGCAAGCGGGTTTTTTTTTTTACAAGTTCTCGCGCATGTGCAACCTGCCAATTTGGATTTTTTTCTAGTAGTTATATCATGTGAAAAGATGAGTAGTCGCGTCGGTCACAGCTCAGCTCATCAACTTTACATACACAACGTGAGCGCATTACTATGATTCGCTGTTTTCTGTGACGGATTTTTTTAGCCTGAGGACGAACGATTTGATATTTGAGACGTTTAAAACAAATCTAACCGCAGAAGAGTTCAAAATACGCCATTTATCTGTTGGTTACTTGACCCTGTTGAAAAAAATCAGCATATGCTGTTTTGGTGCTGGTTTGTGCTGCTTTAAGGTGGTTTAAGCTGGTCAAACCAGCATCAAAACATACCTAACCATATGCTAAGCATATGCTAGTTTTTTCAACAGGGGAGACAGCGCTGGATCATTTCCAATCCGTTATCTTCCAATCGGGACCGTTATCTTAATATGCGTCTTGTGTCCACTTGTTCTCGTTCTACGTCATCAATAACCGCCAAAGTCCGGTTCCAATACTCAAAAACAGAGAACACATGAAAGTACCTGGATGTGTTCTTGATATCAAGGATGCATTGAATGCAGCCTTGCGCGCGTATACGGAACCTGCTTGAAGTCACAACATTCATTGGGGCGTGTTCATCAAAGTTTGTTCTTCCGAGGCTGCCTCGCAAGACCGGTCTCCACAAGAACACAAGTCCGTTCTTTGCATTCTTGGAATTGAGAAACAGACAGGAATTAGATTAAGCCAGGACTAGGCTATAGTTAAATTTGGACATTAAAGTGATAGTTCACCCAAAAATGAGAATTCTGTCATCATTTACTCACCCTCTTGTCATTTCAGACCTGTATGTAGTGCCTGAGACCGATCAGACACGCAATAACTAGTTATATTTCTTAAATATAACAACAACACTCCTCACCCAACCAGCTGGGTAAATGTAAATTATGTAAATGTCATCTCTTTGTAATGCTGAAGGCTCACAACTTAAACACAGTATAACACCTGTTGTTTACGAAATGAATGCTATATTTTTTTGTGAATTTTAAAATGATTTATATATGTGATTTTCACTGAAAATAAAACTGTTCTATGATGCTTGACTGTCTGGTGTTCTTGCTTAAATGCACCGTAAGGGTGTTTTGCCAAAATTAAAGGAAATCACACATTAAAATGAAAGGACATATATTCTAAAGAAACAACATACAATGTAAAAAAAATTGTTACACTTTATTTTGAAGTGCCCAGGTTATAGTGTAATTATACATTTAAGTACTGACTTATTATAATGAACTACCTGTACTTAATAAGGATTGGGGTTTGGTTTAGGGTAAGTTACATGTAATTATGCATAATTTATAGTAAATACATGTAACATATGTAACAAGGGCACCTTAAAATAAAGTGTTACCAGAAATTTTACGTAAACTGGAAAAACAGAAAAATACCGTAAAATATTTTTTCCATGTAAAATTATAGGATATAAGGATATATATTAAATTGTTTCCCCCATTTTTCTTGTAAATTTGTTGTATTTTTCTGCAATTTTATAATTTTGACCGTATATATGACCGTAAACTGTAAAAAAAGAAATCTTGTTAAAAAATTACATTTTCTGGCAGCTGGGGCGCCAAAAATAAACTGTAAAATAAAGTTTTTTCCCTGTTAAATTACATTTCCCCGTTTTTCTTATAAATTTTGGACTGTATTTAAAAAAAACATAAAAACTGTAAAATTCTGCTTTATTTTTTACTTTACGTGGAAAATCTGTAAATTTACAGTAAACTGTACAATTACAGTTTTGTACACAAATAAAAACAAAACTGAAAACAACAATATTGAGGAAACAGACTGGTCAATGTCTTGTGACGACACCTGCATACAGCACCTCGTCCTCCTCTTTAACTCTCTGTAAAAAACACAAACACACAAGAAAAAATAAGAAGCACCGATGACTCTTTTGATGAATTAAAAGCTGGTTTTATATGGGACATCTACTCATGGGATATGTTTCTCATTAGGGCCCAAGCACTGAAACATGAATCACACAACAGAGCTGTTGGTCATTAGGCACGTGTAAAGGTTGGCACAAATGCCCCCTATTATTAGAAAATAATATGTGATTGTCACCAAACTTGGTCAACATGATGCCAGGACATGAAAGATGTTAAATACAAATTGATATCTCGAGCAATAATTCCTATTGTATGGCCTTTGTTTTCTGAGAACCTCCAGACTGGTCAAGCCTGAATATGCGAGTGTGGCGTGCTAACAGTGGTGTAAAGAGTACCTGAAAACCATACTTAAGTAAAAGTACAGATACCTTGCAACGAAAACTACTCCATTACAAGTTACAAGTCACCAATTCCAAAACGACTTCAGTAAAAGTCTTCGAGTATCTGATTTTAACAGTACTTGAGTATTTTACTCATACTGAATGTAGGCTCAAAGCAGCACTAGTCCTCAACACTTAAGAGACACGTCAGTGAAAAACTAGAAACAGTTGATTCATGAGGAGAGCAATCACATTTATTTTCTTAAATCAAAATAAGACTGAACACCTCAAAATTGCAACAAATTATGGTGGACACCATAACACTCAAGTCTCATTTAAGCTCAAGTGATCATAATAAACCAAACTCTTTCAAAAGGTTTCTTCAATATAACGGATAAATAAAATAATGTTAAGTCCAATTAAAAAGTCAAAGCCTTTTTAAACTGGGCATGCTGGTTTTGGCCTCATCATCAGCTGCTGTCATGTCCTCATTTCACATAAACCGCCAGCGATTGACATTGATAACCCTATCCTAACCCTAATTGATAATGCACTCATATTCACATAAAGAAGCCATGTTGACAAGTTTTAGTAAGTAAGAGCAAAACCCACAAGATATAGTACCTTCAATGCCTTGTAAATGGCTATATTAATTCTTCTGTATCAAAAATAAACTGCAGCAAAAGAATGATGGGTACCAGGTGAAATGTAATGTGTAATTGCATTAGTCATTACAAATGTAGTGGAGTAAAGAGTACATATACTTGTTCAAAAATGTAGTCAAGTAGAGAGTAAAAGTTGCTAATATCTTTAATACTCAGTACAACTACAAAGTAGCCAAAAAGATACTTAAGTAAAGTAACTAAGTACATTTACTCCAATACTTTACACCACTGCGTGCTAACAAGAAGAGTTTAGAGGCCACCGCAGAGCCGTTATACTGTCAGAAACATCTTCACAACTTCTGTCTATTAGTTTCTCACGTTCACAGTTTTCTGCAGAATATTTCAACAGTACAGAAACACCCAAAACATATGTATGGTATGGGGCAATAGCAATAACCCGCTGCGTGTGTACATTATCCCACTTATAACACAACTGCTTATCATTTCCTAAGATTCACATTGTCATTGTCTCCGTGTGTCTTTATCGAGAGAGAAGCGATGCACAGATCAGAAGATTCTTAAATGAAGAGTGTTTGGTGCTTTATACAAAATATATATTAACAAATTCCTATATATCATTTATAAAGGGCATTAAATATTTTGTAGTAAACAGCCTGTTTCAGAATAATAAAGACAGAATTTGGGCTGTAAGTTTTTGTATTTGCTGTCATTGCCTGAGATAGAATGCCTATAAACTCATGGTTGAGTAAAGACAAACCTGTTGTATCAAACGAACCTTGAAAATGTCCATATTTTACCCAACGATATGTTAAAAAATTATATAGAGGATAAATGAAAACCTGGTGAATTGTGAACATGATAAAAAGAGGGTAAAATGATTTGACCTTCGCTTTTGTGTCGTGTCTGTAGAATGTTGGATCAGCGTATGTGATCTGTTCTTCACCGGTGTGATCTGTAACAGTAATGAAATATTACACATAAAGCAACAAAACTCTCATTCTCTTCGAAACACGGTATTTACAGATGTTTTAGCTGAAGGACTGTCACATAACATCATTTTATAAACCAGTCGATTAACCAAAGATGAAAGTCTTTACGATGCTGGATTTAATATATGACATTCTGTGTAAATAAACTTCTGCAGCTGTAATATTCTTTATAACAATGTCACTTAAAATTGACATTTACCCTGTTGTTGTGTTTTCCTGTGTTTTCTGCAGATACAGAAAATCAAAAGTGCAGATACAACCATCAGAAATCCAGCAGCAGCGGCACAAGAGAGAGGAATGATATAATCTGATAGTCCTCCTGGTTTATTATCTGTTCATTTGGAGAAAATTCACCTTTAATATAGTGATGGATTTTATGTAAATAGCACAAACCATCAAAACATGCATAAATACTGACACATGAATGTTGTGTAAAATGTAAAAAGTATGAAACTACACAAATATATCCGGTAACACTTTAGATTACAGCCCGCAATGTACTGCATAATTAAACAGAATTTACCAATTTAAAATAAAGTAGAAATATTCAAAATGTTGTTTATGAAAGGATCATATAAAGTAAATATCACACTCACAGTTTGTTGTATTTGGAGTTTGTAGCTTGTAGCTTGTAGTAAATGTGAGCATGTGGTTAACTGACACACCTGAACTCTTTGATGATGATGATGACGAAGATGATGTTGATGTTTGTGTAGATTCACTGATGTTGACAGCACTGGGAGCTGAAAAATATTAAAGAACAACAGAAATATCAATCAATCAATAGTGAATAAAAGTGATGCTTTATTTGTCAGATTGTAAGAGTTTGTGATTGTGAAGATGAATAAACGTCAAATACTCAAGAAAATCTCTACTCACCATTAACAGTAACTTTGAATCTCTTTTTATTTCCGATACCAATAATGAGTTGATAAACTCCTCTGTCATCAGATCTGATGTTCTTAATGGTGAGATCTCCAGTCTGAGTGTTTATTTCCAGTCTGTCTCTGAAAGTTTCATGATAATCACATCTGGGATTGCTATTGATCATTCTAGCGATGCGAGGACCATCCACTCCAAACCTCCAGTCGATCTCATCATGAGCTGTCTGTAGTTCAGTGAGATCAGTGTGTAGAGTAACAGAATGTCCCTCCATCACTGACACTTTAACTTCACCTGGATCACCAAACACACCTGAACAACACAAACACATTGTTGATTATTTGTGTCTGCTATTAAATAATTACCATAGAGGAAAAAGAATAAAATCGCAAAATTAAGTAAGGTTTATGTTATCTTTAAAACTGGATGAAATAATTCAAACAATGGCTTACATAAAAGAAACAACATCAACTTACCAGCCAGCCACAAGCACAGAGAGAAAACATGTAACGTGTGAAACATTATTAATACCTTCTTGAATAATAACCCTGAGAAACACTTGATGTGATCTGAACACAGCACTTAAAGAAACTTCATGTTTTATATTCACTGAACTTCACAGGAGGAGGAGAGCTGTGGGTGTCAGACGTGTGTGTGTGTGTGCGTGTGTGTGTGCGTGCGTGCGTGCGTGCGTGTGTGTGTGTGTGTGCGCGCGCGTGTGTGCGTGCGTGTGTGTGTGTGGTTTGGCTGTTATGAGGAACACATCACTGTTCTCACACATGCAGACGTGCTCAAATGTGTTGGAATCTCTCCACAAAAATAAAGAATGCAGTTTTCTCTGAAATAACTTGAAACTGACAAAAGTAATTGGCGTCCACCGTTGTTTATTCCATATTTAGAAATCAGACTTTGCTTTTGATTTTTTATTCAACGTAATATAGTAAATAATAAAACAAATGAAAATGTCACAGACGAAAATGACGGGACCCCTCACCTAATATTGTGTTGCTCAACCTTTAGAGGCGATCACTGCAAGCAAAGGTTTTCTGAAGCTCTCAGTGAGACTTCTGCACCTCTTCACAGGTAGTTTGGCCCACTCTTCCTCAGCAAACTGCTCCAGGTGTGATGGTTTCAGCTCTTTACACAGATGTTCATAGGATTCAGATCAGGACTCATAGAAGACCATCAGGATAGTCACATGTGTTGTTCGTATCCATTCTTGGGTGATTTGAGCTGTGTGTTTTGGGTCATTATCCTGTTGGAGGACTCATAACCTGACTTTAACCATAAACACAGCAGCACAGTGAAATCAATTGTGTTATTGTTTTTATTTACAAGAACGATACTGCACTGTAATAAAATCAACATTAATAAATACAGTCAACTGCAGTTTCATCATCTCACCACTAGAGGTCACAATTACAAAGACAACACTGACGACACAGATCTACAGAATTATAAAAATATATATTTATATTATCCACAGAATGATTCACATGACTTTATGACAGAAATGTTATTAATCTTTCATGGAAACTAAATACACAACTGTTTGTAATGTTATAAATGAAATGGAATAAAAAGGCCGTGTGTTGATGAGTTTTAAAAAACAGAGCAAATGTGGCGAAAGGTGAATTTCAGAACTAAAAGCACAACAACAAATCCATTCAGTGTCACAAACTCAATAAATGACATGAAACAGAAATAAAATGAGAACTCTTGCTGTGGTCAACACATCATTGGTCAGGTAACAGAGGAGTTTGGTTTTATCTAATGCTGTAATGTGTGTAAAGCTCCTCTGTCATTTCAGACTCCTGTAAGAAAACACAAAGAGAACAACTGAATGATGGGATGTGAGATGCATTTAACAGCAGATAAAAGAGCAGAGCTGAAAACCAGAGCCGTTGAGAGAGAGAGCCGCGACAACCCAAGTTCAACATTTCCGCGTGTCACGTGATTCATGGAGCCTTCAGATAGTTCCAGGAAGTTATGTTCTCTCTTTAAATGCTTTATTACTTACATATTTTATTCATTAAAGGTTAAAAGTTCGTCACAATCGGTCTGTTTAGCCGCAGCTCCACGCGTTACTAACTTCCACGAGCTGACGCAACTCTCTCTCTCTCAATGGCTCGGCTGAAAACATAGCGAGTGAGATATTGATTGATTGGATTGAGACTTGAACTGAAGGCTGATTTTAGAGTGAAAGTGATGTTGAGGAGGATGGAGAGTGATCACATGACATCTGTTATAATAACCCCGTCCACCCAAACCTCATTCTCATCCGGGTCACTGTGATCGATTCTGCTCGACTGACGTTTAAATCACTTATATAATGATATGATTGACAGTCCAGATGCGTGACAGACGAGCTACACTGTAAAAAAAGAAATTCAGGAATACAAGAATACAGAATTTTCCTGTTATTTTTACAGATTTTCTATGTAAAATAAGAAAAACTGAATGGTACTGTTTTTTTACAGCTTGTTTTAAGAAGGTCGCAAATTTACAAGAAAAACAGGGAGAAAATGTCATTTTAAAGGGAAAAAACATTATTTTACCGTTTATTTCTGGCGCCCCAGCTGAAAATTCCTGTTTTTTAAACAACATTTTTTTTTACAGTTTATTTTTGAAGTACGTTCAAAAACTAAAATTACAGAAAAAGACAAAATAGTGAAAACAGTTTAATATATATACTTATGTCCTATAAATATATTTTACGGTATATTTCTATTTTTCCTGCTTAAATAACATTTCTGGGGTTTTTTTCAGAATGTTTTTCTACGGTGTAACAGAAGAAGGGTTAAAGCTGATGACAAGTGTTACACGATCACAAACATCTTCACAACTTTAGTTTCACACGACACGACCACATTAAAGCGTTATTTCGGCTGTCTCACTGTCTAGTGTTGCCGTCCAGTAGTTGTGTATTTATGTTCTCTATAAACCCATCAGAAGAGCAGATATAACACACATGTAGTGCTCTTATGACTATAGACGACTCTACACTCACTGCTGGAAATCATAGAAACAGACCATCATCACTGTACCTGATGTGTTAGTTGTGTGTACGAGAACTCATCTTCACACAGAAGGTCTGACCTGTGACAAAAATGACAGAAAACAACACAACACTTCATCAGAAATCAGTTATAAAATTATTAAAATGATTAAACTACACACGACAACAACAACACATCTGTAAGAGTTCGGTTCAGTCAGAGAAAACTCAACTTTATCATCTTGTCACTGAGTACATATGTGAAGTAGATTAGATATCTTGTTCATGAAGGTTTTTATAAAGTAAATATCACACTTGTAAATATGAACATGTGTTTACCTGACACACCTGAACTCTCTGATGATGAAGATGGAGTTGTGTAGAATCACAGAAATGTAAACAAATCAACAGTAAATAGAAGTGATGCTTTATTTGTCAGATTGTGATTGTGAAGACCTAATAAACAAAACTAAACACACAATAAACACTACTCACCATTAACAGTAACTGTGATGTTCTTCTTGACTTTGGGTTCATCTGTCATATTAATTCTGAGTTTATAAAGTCCAGAGTGATGAGATGTGATGTGTGTGATGGTGAGATCTCCAGTCTGATTGTTCATCTTCAGTCTGTCTCTGAACATCTCAGTCTCATCATTAATATAATATAGAGGATTAATATTGCGTGAGCTGTTGATTGTGGCGATGATGATGTTTTCAAACCTCCACTTGATCACATGATCTGTCTGTAGTTCAGTAACATTAGTGTGTAGAGTCACATTTTCTCCCTCCATCACTGACACTGACTTCACTTCAACTTTAACACCAAACACACCTGAACAACACAAACACACTTACTAAACAATACATAATCTTTATTTGTGCCAGCTACAGTACATAATTCCCATGGAAAATTGGTATAAAAACTGCAAAACCTTAGTAGCAAATTTATTAGACAAGTAAGATTTTTGTTTTATCTTTGAAAAGGCTTGAAATAATTGAGACAACGGCTCACATAAAACAAAACAAAAGAAAGGATGTAAACTTACCAACCAGCCACAAGCACAGAGAGAAAACATGTGATGTGTGAAACATGATTAATATGTTCTTGAATAATAACTCTGAGAAACACTTGATGTGATCTGAACACAGCACTTAAAGAAACTTCATGTTTTATATTCACTGAACTTCACAGGAGGAGGAGACTTGTGGGTGTATGTGTGTGTGTGGTGCGTGTGTGTGTGTGTGTGGTGCTGTGTGTGTGTGTGTGTGTGTGTGTGTGGGAAGGGTAAACCCTACGGTATGGGGACAAAATGTCCCCACAAAGATGGCAATATCCAAAACCCTTGTCCTTGTGGGGACATTTTTTTTGGTCCCCATGAGGAAACAAGCTTATAAATCATTCAGAATGAACTTTTGTGAAAATGTAAAAGAGCAGACAGTTGTGTGTGATTGTTAGGGTTAGGGGGAGGGAATATGATATACAGTTTGTACAGTATAAAAACCATTGTGTCTATGGAATGTCCCCATAAAACATGGAAACCCAACATGGTGTGTGGTGTGTGTGTGTGTGTCGTGTGTGTGTGTGTGTGTGTGTGTGTGTGTGTGTGTGTGGTGTGTGTGTTCATGTTTGTATATCCCGGTGGGGACCTAAACCTGAATACACACCAACACATGGGGACTCGTGTCACCGTGGGGACCAAAATTGAGGTCCTCATGGGCACAAAAGCTAATAAATTGTACAGAACAATATTTTTTACAAATCTAAAAATGCAAAAAGTGTTCTATGATCTTTAGGTTTAGGGATAGGGTTAGGGATAGGGGATAGAATATACAGTTTGTACAGTATAAAAACATTACGCCTATGGACTGTCCCCACGGGGATAATAAACCAGACATGTGTGGTGTGTGTGTGTGTGTGTGTGCGTGCGTGCGTGCGTGCGTGCGTGCGTGCGTGCGTGCGTGTGTGTGTGCGTGTGTGTGTGTGTGTGCGTGTGCGTGTGTGTGTGAGAGAGAGAGTTGTTTGTGTGTGTGTGTGTTATGAGGAACACATCACTGTTCTCACAAATACAGTGACGAAATAACAAAATGAAGTAGTTTGGATGTGGAAAAATCTGTTGGATTCACATAATATATACAGTACATCAGTTGCTCATAATAAAGTTGTTTACTCAGCACAATTTACTTGCGTTGAAGTTGCCCAATTTATGTTTGTTAAACACACATGATTTTTTATACGTTAACATTTCAAATTTTCATTAAACGACCACAGCAAAATATTTTTTTGCTATCATAACATACATGTTTTGGTCATAAAAAGCAGTAGCATGTAGCTTTGAAGGCATGAAGAGGAAAAGATAACGCATGTCAAACAAACCCATTGGGGTGAGGCCACGCCCCATTTTGCAATTCCCCGCCCACTGCTGTCTAAAGCCACGCCTACTCATGGCTCTATCACCAGTGAGACAACATTATTTCAAAACACACAACATATATAAAATATACAACATACACCTTTTATAGAATTTTTATGTCTATTTGTTTTAATTTTATTAAATGTTTTATTCATTTACTTTACTGCTACAATGCTTTGATTTTATGCTTAGAACTATCTGTACATTGATCCTTGAGTAAAGCGTCAGTAAACACATTTAAATAGAAGAAACACACTGAACCAAGCAGAGGTTATAAGTGTACTGCCTTACTTCATCTACAGATCACATTTTGCACAACAATTACAGCGTTTTAATCATAAACACAGCAGCACAATGAAATCAATTGTGTTATAGTTTTTATCTACAAGAACGATACTGCACTGTAATAACATCAACACTAATCAATACTGTCAACTGCAGTTTCATCATCTCACCACTAGAGGTCACAATGGCAAAGACAACACTGACAACATTTTTGCAATTGTATGACAGAAATGTTATTAATATTTCATGGAAACTAAATATACAACTGTTTGAAATGTTCGCGTGTCACGTGATTCACAGAGCCTTCAGATGGTTCCAGGAAGTTATATTTTCTCTTTAAATGCTTTTTTTCTTTCATTTTTTTATTCATTAAATGGCTTTCGTCTTTAAATGGGTTAGAAGTTTACCTCAGTTGGTGTGTTTAGTTGCAGCTCCATGCGTCACTAGTAACTTCTGGGAACTATTGAGAGCCTCCATGAACCGCCATTGCTGTGAAAAAAACTGTTTCATTGGAGTCAACGGAGCTGACGCAACTCTCTCTCTCTCTCTCTCAATGGCTCGGCTGAAAACATAGCGAGTGAGATATTGATTGATTGGATTGAGACTTGAACTGAAGGCTGATTTTAGAGTGAAAGTGATGTTGAGGAGGATGGAGAGTGATCACATGACATCTGTTATAATAACCCCGTCCACCCAAACCTCATTCTCATCCGGGTCACTGTGATCGATTCTGCTCGACTGACGTTTAAATCACTTATATAATGATATGATTGACAGTCCAGACGCGTGACAGACGAGCTACACTGTAAAAAAACTGTAATTATACAGAATTTTACTGTGATTTTTTACAGATTTTCCATGTAAAATAAAAAACTGAATTGTACTGTTTTTTACAGATTTCTTTTTAAAAGATCGCAAATTTACAGGAAAAATCGGGGGAAATTGTTTTACCGTTTATTTCTGGCACCCCAGCTGCCAGAAAAGTCCTGATTTTTAAAGTGAACTCATCTTCACACAGAAGGTCTGACCTGTAACAATAATGACAGAAAACAACACAACACTTCATTAGAAGGTCTTTGTCCAATTATTGTAACAGACGTTTCAGCTGCAGGTCACTTGAAACAAATATTTGAGTAGTTCAGATTCTCTTGTTGTTGTTGTTGTTGTTGTTGTTGTTGTGTGTGTGTTTTCTGCAGATGTCAGAAGTGCAGCTACAATCATCACAGATCCAAGAACAACACCACAAAAGATGAACTGATACACAACAACACATCTGTAAGAGTTCAGTTCAGTCGGTATTTAGCAGATGCTTTTATCCACAGCGACTTAGTAGAAGACAAGGAAACAATAAAGCGGTTTGTCAATAGGAGGCGATAGTAAAATAAGTGCTAATACCAAAAGACTAGTTTTATAAGAAAGCCAGAACAACACCTGTTGAATTCATTCAGAGAAAACTCAACTCTATCATTCTGACGGATTTCATGTTTGGTCAGAAAGTCCAAACAGCACAAGACCTGATACTGACACATGAACGTCAATGTGATCATCCCAAAACAATATCAGAGACATCTTCAAACACATGAGGCTAATAACTGATTCTTATTTATCATGAATTAATATTGAAGTAGATTTGATGTGTTGTTTATGGAAGTGTTTTATAGAGGAAATATATATCACACTAACTGCATGTAGCACTAGTTTGGAGTTTGAAGCTGGTGGTAAATATGAGCATGTGTTTACCTGACACACCTGAACTCTCTGTTGATGATGATGGTGATGATGATGAAGATGATGATGATGGAGTTTGTGTAGATTCACTGATGCTGACAGCAGTGGGAGCTGAAAAATATTACAGAATCACAGAAATGTAAACAAATCAATAGTGAATAAAAGTGATGCTTGATTTGTCAGATTGTAAGAGTTTGTGATTGTGAAGATGAAATAAACGTCAAATACTCAAGAAAATCTCTACTCACCATTAACAGTAACTTTGAATCTCTTTTTATTTCTGATACCAATAATGAGTTGATAAACTCCTCTGTCATCAGATCTGATGTTCTTAATGGTGAGATCTCCAGTCTGAGTGTTTATTTCCAGTCTGTCTCTGAAAGTTTCATGATAATCACATCTGGGATTGCTATTGATCATTCTAGCGATGCGAGGACCATCCACTCCAAACCTCCAGTCGATCTCATCATGAGCTGTCTGTAGTTCAGTGAGATCAGTGTGTAGAGTAACAGAACGTCCCTCCATCACTGACACTGACTTCACTTCATCACCAAACACACCTGAACAACACAAACACATTGTTGATTATTTGTGTCTGCTATTAAATAATTACCATAGAGGAAAAAGAATAAAATCGCAAAATTAAGTAAGGTTTATGTTATCTTTAAAACTGGATGAAATAATTCAAACAATGGCTTACATAAAAGAAACAACATCAACTTACCAGCCAGCCACAAGCACAGAGAGAAAACATGTAACGTGTGAAACATTATTAATACCTTCTTGAATAATAACTCTGAAAAACATTTGATGTGATCTGAACACAGTCAAAGCCTCACATTCACGTCACTTAAAGAAACTTCATGTTTTATACTGACTGAACTTCACAGGAGGAGGAGAGCTGTGGGTGTCAGAGCTGTTATGAGGAACACCACTTTGAAACTGTCCACACAAACACAGTGAAAAAACAATATGAGGTGCATGTTTCTATTTGAACATCATGAAAACAAACCACATCATGTCTGAGGAGTGACAAACATTATAGCATGTCTTAAAGCGAGCAGACAGCAATAACCATTAAGCTTTGAACAGATACCGCTCTCCCTTCAGCACACCAGAGATCTTTAAAGTGGGCTGGTGTTTGGGCGTGTTAAGGGGTGGAGATCATGCGTCCCCTGGAGATCTTGGGGTCCAAAGCCAGATCTTTAGTGTTCGTTTATTACAGCGTGATGATTATGATGATATTTTCATAATAAATTCAAAAACGACAGGCTGTCAGATACTTAATAATAGAAGTTGTGCATGTGTATTTTTGCTCGTAGCCCCGAGTGTCAAACAGCGAAGCATATGCACATATTACAAAAATGACCATGGGTTTACCACGGTTAACAAACATGGTTACTGTAGCAAAACCATGGTTACCACAAAATAACCTTGGGCTGTTTCTCAATGGCAAAGAACGGACTTGTGTTCTCATGCACAGCGGTCTTGCCAGGCAACCTTGGAAGAAGAAACTCTGATGTACACGCCGCAATGACTTCTGGGACTTCAAGCAGGTTTGTTATGCGCAAACATGTGCGCAAGTGAGTTCAATTCATCCTTGATATCGAGAACACATCCGGGTACTTTCATGCGTTCTCTGTGTCTTGTGTTCTTGGGTATACGAACCAGACTTTAACAGACAAACATGACGTAGAGCGAGAACACGAGGACACAAGGTCGCATATAAAAGAAAACAGCCACGATTTGATTAAAAAACATGGTAAACCATGGTTACTGTGGTAAAATCATGCTTTTGCACGAACAAAAAAAACATGGTTACCCCAAAAAACATAGATAGTTTTCGTAAGGGTTACAAATTAACCATGGCTTACTACAAAAGACCAAAAAACTGTATTTTTGTATAAATCGTAACAAAACGTGATATGTTTACGTCAAAGCGTTTGTGCCTCAAGCTGTTAGTAAATCTTTTCAACACGATAATGTCACACACCGCCCTCTCGCGGTGAACTGTAGTATCAGTATTTAGCGTTCAAGGATGGGGCGAAGTCCGACCGGAAGTGATCATCCCTATGCCCTACTCCCTTCAGAGAGTAAAGCTCTGGATGTGTAACTCCGGAAGGATTTGTGTCTCATAATGTGACCGTTTAAAATACACTCGCGAATGGAGAAATGAAAACAACGTCACGTTCTATTTACCTGAAACGACTACCTGACGTCACTTTCCCGAAGTGTCCTTCGAGTGCGCACAAACGCCATTTGGGATTCTCCCGAATCTAAACCGGAAACACTAACAGTGAACTGTCCGGGAGCATCCGGGATACTCATGTTAAAGTGCTACGATTTTGGACTCAGTCGTTCTAATATTTTTATTTACTTTATAGTCATGGCGGGTCATTTATTAATCTGTACTCTTTCGGTGCTCTTGGCCGGTGAGTGAGACGTGTTTAACGTGTTGTTGGGCCCGTAGCGTCTGAGGTAAAGCGCTAAAGGATGTTGCGCGTGATTTCTGCACAAATGGCAACACAAACAAGTGAATGTAATAATTGTAAAAGCGTATAAGCAGGTCTTGTGAGTGTTTATCGGAGAGTTTTTGGGTGCGATGATGTTTCTGTCAATTTGTGCTACCTGCTAGGCTAGTGCTAACTATAAGACTATCCAAACCCTAAACCTAAGGTTGGTGTGAGGTTAGCACAGTTTAATGTGACTGAATGTCAGAACACCGGCCCAGAGTCATGATTGGTCTGTATTCTTTATTTCACATTACAGCCAGACTTGTGAACATACTTTCGGTTTCGTTTTCAAAACAATAATGCTTAGGAAAATGAATCACGCTTTTACTAGTTCAAAACGCGTGTGTTGCTGATAGGTAGCAGAAATCAACAGAAGAAAGAGAAATATAGGCTATATTTATTTATAAAACGGCTAGTTCATTCACAATAAAGGCCAGCTAAGACCCTCCACCTTTGTGTATCACTACGCACCCTTAGCAACGATAACGATATATTCTATTTTTTCCAGCGGAAGGAAGCTTTCAAGTGATTTTATATCATGAAAATGGCATTGATAGATATTTTTGGTCTGTAATATCTCTGATAGCACACATACATCTGGGAGATGTCTGCTAAAGATCTGGAGATCTGGAAAACATCTGCTGTGTAAAAACATCTGCTAAACATCTTAGAAAGAGCTGTTGTACATGCATTTTAAATCCTACACATCTTACAGACATCTTCTAGAGGTCTATATGACAGCAGACGTCTCAGAGATGTAGTGCAGATGAGCAAACAGCATCTGACAGACGTCTTGCAGATGAAAACCAGATGTACGTGTGCTATCAGGGCTGTTTGATGTCTGCATTTACATCTTGCATTTGCTCATCTGTAATACATGTCTGAGACGTCTATTGTCAGATGTCATAAGTCATATATAGACATCTAGAATATAGACGTCTTGTGGTGCCATCCCAAAAAGGTAAAAAATCTCTCTCACGTACCTTCTCGGGATCGGTTCCACATTTGTGGAATGATTTGCAAGATCAGCAGATTCTGTGGCCATCTTTAAGAACCGTCTGAAAACACATCTCTTCCGTCAACACCTGACCCATCAGTTCTGACTTCTGTCTCATTTCTACTCTTTCAAAAAACAAAAAAACCTTAGCTCTGTACACTGTGATAGGCTATATGAGACCAGTTTTATTGCACTTATGCTGGTTGTTGTCCTTATGTTGTCCCAATTGCTTCTATTGTTTCCCTCATCTGTAAGATGCTTTGGATAAAAGCGTCTGCTAAATGACTAAATGTAAATGTAGAATATGTCTTATTTTAAATGTATGTAAAACTTATTTATCTAAGACGTTTATCAGATGTTTATACACAGCAGATGTTTTCCAGATCTCCAGCAGACATTTTACAGACGTAGCTGTGCTATCTGGGACGGAACTTGAGGCTGGTGCTTTATCCTGAATAAATCACTTTGGTTTGTGTCATGCCTAACCCTGTAGCTGTGATTTATTCATGATATGTATGTGTATATAAGAGTTTGTGTTTGTGTTGTTCAGGTGTGTTTGGTGTTGATGAAGTGTCAGTGAAAGAGGGAGAATCTGTCACACTACACATTAATCCTAAAGAAATACAGCGAGCTGACGAACTGCTGTGGTTTTTTAACGATGAAACAACATTCATTGCAAAGATTGACATTGAAGTAAACAAGAGTTCTGTACCTGGAAACGAAGATGACGAGCGGTTCAGAAACAAACTGAAGCTGGATCATCAGACCGGATCTCTCACCATCAGTGACGTCAGAAGTACAAACACTGGAGTTTATCATCTACAGATTAGCAGGAGATCTGGGATTTCAGACAAGAGATTCAATGTGACTCTCAGTGGTGAGTAAATCAGGATTCAAATAACAGTTGTTAACCTGCGATTGTGTAGTTTTCTCTCGACACTAGTGTTTCACGAGCAGTGTTTTCATGTGTGCTAAACCGCTAAAGATGGAACAGGCTAGATCTGTCTGTCTATCTGTCCATTCATCCATTGTGGTAGATAAAAAAAGAATGAGTCAGTTTATATAGTATACTGACATTTCTTTTCTCTGTCAAATATTTATATAACAGCAATGTTTCAAGTTGGCGAAAGGAAAATGTTCTGGGCAAACTCTTGCCTGACCGTGCAGTCTTGTGACCCTGGAAAACACCAGAACAGTTTGCGATGCATAACAGGATGACATTAATATGAGTCAGATGTGGAGGAGTCGGGGATGGAGGTGGGTTTTGAGCGCAGCACGATTAAGCAACCAATGAGGAGCTAAGAAAGGCAACTTAAACAGGACGTGCGCTGCGTCCAAAATGGCATACTGTGACAGTACCTACTGAATTTGAATAAGTACCCACCTATCGGCCGTTAAAACACTACGTTCTATGTAGTATGAGTGCATACTGCGTCCGCTATGTTTTATGGTCATGTGACCCGTATGCTCTTTGACCTATACCTGAGCGTTTATAAAAGCATCATTTAGTCACGAGAAATTCATTTATTGGCACTTGCATTAAATGTTGGAAATGTCATTTTTTCCACCAAGGTTTCCTGTCTTTCCCCATTTTATAACTACGATTGATTTCCCCACGTACCTGATGTGGCATACTCACCCATGCCGGTGGGATCCTAACAAGACGAATGGCTTCACAACCCTGAAGATATCCCACAAATGTAGATCCACTCCCAGACCAAACATTTGTTGTCCGCGCTTTCTATCTTATTCCTCTGTGCTCTGTCTTGGCGTCCGCCACCGAATCCTCCTTTCTTTCTTTCTTTCTTGTTGTTCTCCGGCTTCTCTTTTCATCGTTCTGCACATCTGGCCACAGAGATGGATGGAGTTTTCATTGGGTGTGTGAGGGCTTTTTAAACAAGAAAGTTCCTTCATGTAGGTGAGTTGCGGCTCACGTAACAGTTTTTCACCGCTCTGTTGATGTAATCTGCTTCAGTTTCATCAGCCGTCTCTCCATCTGTTTCCACGTCTTCCTCTTGTGGTGGTGGTGCTGTAGATCCTCTGAACGCTTCAGTGTGGCCGACTTCCTCTTTTCCTGAAGCTCATGTCTCTTCTGTTTCTCGTAGCACGTCTTTGCTTCTCGCCGCCGTTTGTTGAACAAGCTCGAGTCGCTTCATCTCTGCTTCTTTTGAGGAAGCCGTCTGGAGCGCCTGAAGAATCAGACTGACCTCTCGTAGATTTTAAATTCAACTTTCTAACCATGTCTTTCAATGGCTTACCCATGAGGTCACGTGTGGAGAACATATCACCACGGGTTGCACATGGGGTTTACATGTGATCAAATGTGAGAAACAGTCTTTTGCGTTAGGAATCACTCCTGATATATATGTTTTTGTATTTGGAAATGTTTTTTATCTGTGAGTGGTTGATCACTTTAGGTTTATGATAATACATACGTCTAGAATGACTTAATTCTGGGAAGAAATGTAGTAGATGAGGATCTGTATCATGTGTTGATTGAAGCAGTCACACTACTACTAACTCTAGTTACAGATCAGAGGTCACACTGGAGGATAACTGGTCCAGTATTAGCTGTGGTCCTGCTACTGGTGCTGCTGGGGGTTTCAGTGATAATATACAAGCACTACAGGAAAAGTAAGTAACATGAGTTTAAAGAACTGATTTACATCTGTGTTTGTTTTCAGCACTGCTGACTAAAGTGTTTGTTTGTTTGTTTGTTTGTTAGGTGCTGAAATGCTTTAATACATGAGGTGAGTCAGACCACAACAGCATCTTGTGTAAGAGATCATGTACAGCCGGCAGGTATTCAGGTGATCAGGATCCTGATGATAACAACTGACTGGATGAACATTATCTCATATATCACACAACCAGACGAGTAAATGATCAGACAAACATGCAATTTAATGTCGTTGTTTTCATTATAATTCAATATATGTTATCTAGCTATATTTATATTTAATTATCAGATGTGAAAATAGTGATGGATGCTATTTACGCCAAGTAGAAACAGCAGCATTTCTTAGCAATATGCTATATGCTAACTTTTTCAAACTTGATTAAAAACGTGTTTCTTGGTAAGTAATTACTCCGCAATGTGATATCAATCCACGTCTTTAGAGATTGGACCCATGTTGCATTGTTTGTGAGATTTATATGCGCGATGACGTCTACCGGCCCCGCCAAAGGAAGTTGTCGCTTTTAGCATCTTGTTAGCAACCGCCGTTTTAAAGACACAATAAAGGTTTAAAAAATCACAAGCGGGTTATAACTGGTGCGTTTTATGTCATAGATGAAAACGTTAACATATTTAGATGTTTTGTTAACCAGAGATCTTATTATTTACCCAAAACCAGACTAATAGTGCTAAAATGCTAACTCGCTTCCATACAAAAACACGTCATCTGTGCACCACTCTATAGGGCCTGTTGTCACATGGGCTCAAGTGTCTTATAAGTGTCTGATTTTGAGTCAATAATCTGCTTTCTGTAGATGTGAATTAGCATGTGGGTTGTGGGACGTTTAAACTGTGTTCTCACGTTTGCTTATAAATAATAGGTTGGTGCATTTTGTCACACATCTTTATTTGATGTCATTTATTCAGTTTACAGTTTCATGCATTTGACCAAAGATACCGACCAACACCATCTGAAGATGAGAGATCACATGATTTATTCTGTCTGTGTTTTCTTACAGAGCAATGGAGGAGAAAATAAAGAGATGACACATATTACACATGTGAACCGAAGACTTCCAACACTACTAGCTCATTGTCACTGAATACAGAATGTTACAAATGTTGATGTGAAACACTAAAGTCTCATGAATCCACTTGGTTTCATATTCAGAAAAAGTGCTTCATGGGTCACATAAAAACACTAATAATACAGCATAGCATAATGTAAATTATAAGATGCTATTTTCTTCTCTTTTACTTTTTCCTCCCAAAAGAGGACGCAACACCTATCACTACACTATAGAATCACTTTTATGACACTACATTGTTTTCTGTTTTTATTAATGTTGTGTTATTGTTAGTGTCAGTAACTTATCATGTGTGGCTATAATTAAATCCTTCTTGGATGATTTTTTTACCCTCCATTTCTGTAATTCCTGTTACTTTTGATTGAGTTCTTCAGTTTAGAGCTTTAAGAGTAGTAGAGAACCAACTAGAAGCTTGATGAAAATTGGGAGTAGATGGGACAATGTTATTATAAACAAGTTATTTTAATATATTAATATTATTTTGAAATAAAATCTTATAAAATAAACCATTTGCTTTAGTTTAACTATGGTATTCGTCTCACTATAGTACCTATAGTTTAATTATGATGTCTGAAGTCAAACCATAGATCATTTTCATTTCCTTAATAGGTTCTCGTTGTTTCTTCTTAAAGAGAAAGATGAGTGTCATATGTGAAGGACATGTTTAATACTCGATTCTAATAAGACACATGTCTACTTCATATGAGATCATCTTTCTGTGGACTTTTGAAAAGATATTTCAATTACCACTTTAAAAATGTGTAAGATGTATATTGCCTTATTAAACTCGTATTGTTGTATAATTATCCGTATCACATGCTGATCCTAATATGCCTTTCTGTAAAGCTGATGTTAAACCATCATGTTCAGGGACATTTACTCTTTCTGGCTGGTGGGAGGATTTTCCCTAATTCCATACAGTAAAATTGAGAACACAACTGAAAGCTCACCTCTTCTGGGAACACGTAACTTTGTCTTACAATAAAAACAGAAATCTTTTCACTACATCTCTCTTAGTTAAATTCTCTGTGTACTGGATTATTCCATCTGAACATTGTGTCTGAAACGCTGTATTACTGGCACTTGTGATTATTGCCTTCTTTAGATCAATCGCTTGTTGTGTGGCTTTGGATAAAAGCATCGGCTAAATGAATGTGAATGTAAACTAAATGTACTGGGAAAAGCTCTATACAAATAAACTTGAACTGAATTGAAAACATTAACCTGTGCAGTACATTGTCAACAAACAACATGAAGCGAGAAGCAATATAACATAAGAGAAGAAAAACATCAAGGAAACTAATTGAAGGTTCAAATATTTATAGGAAATAAAGGTGGTTTGTCAGGACTAAATACAAATTATTACAAGATATTCTTCATGATCCTATAGGTTTTTACTCACATTTGTGGTGAGTCCCAAGTAATATTCAAATACATAAAATTATTAAAAAATACATTTTTACATGACGTTTCTGAAGTTGAATCTGTTATTGAAGTATTTACAGTTAAAGAGTTCTTGTGAGAAGCTCCTTTAGTCATCTTTGAGAGAAACGACGCCTCCTGGTGGTGAAGGGGCTTAATGCACCCTGTGTTGTTTGTGTGTACCTTTAAATATATCACTCCCAGCTTAAAACGGATAGACACATTTAATAACAAATAAATGTAAGAATATTGAGGAAACTGCATCACAGGAATTCAAAGATCAACGTCTGGTGTTGACATCGGCGTACACCACCTCATCATCCTCTTCTTTAACTCTCTGTGAGAAAAACAAAAATAGAAGAAAAACAAAAGCAGGTGTATTTTAAAAATGCTTTATACTATATATAATGTGTAATCTATACCCAGATATATTGGAGAAAGTCAGAATAAACTGTGTTTGTGCACTGTTGAACTGTTTCACAGGAAACCATAAACGTGAAGCTGATCTGACACGTGTGAAGATGCATCTGTCTGTCGCGTGGCAGATGTGTTATGAGCTCTGCGATGGTTTCTCACGCATACTATCCGTCCTAAAGTATTCAAAACTAGCATTAATACATCCCAAATCATAGTGTGTTGAAATGAGTATTCTCACTGGTTAGCACAACATGATATCAGGCAGGTGGTTTTGTGTCTGTCTAGACAGCCTTTTTGAAAAAAACAACCATGATTTTACTACAAATTAAACCAACAGACATGATTACTAGCCGTGATATTCGTAATAAAACGACTGATAGTGAACGCATCAAAAATGTGGTTACTACAACAAAACCATGATTTATTTTCAATAAAAGTGTTTACAAACACACAGTATATTTGAGGATGATCTAATGTTTTATTGTTTGCTGCTCATGTTATCGATGTGTGCAAATATGATCCCAATGATATTCTTCTCACAGAAAACTCTAGTTGATTTGATTTCTTAGTATTATAGTTATATATGTAAAGTACAGCACATATTTTATAGTATTTATGTGATACGTGTAATTGATCATTCACACTTACTTTTATGTGTTTGTCTCGTTTGTAGAATGTTGTATCAGCATAAATGACCTCACGGGTCTGAACTGTAACAATAAAGACACATGTGAAATTGGATTTCTACAGATTTTGTTTTAGCTATCGTACCTTGAAATCATGAATAGTTTCTCAATAGGGCGATTCACATTTCGCGCAGAAAACGCTAACCACACTGCTTTCTCATGCGGTGCGCGTGCAGCATTCTGAAAATATTTTCATCTCGATGCGGCCTAGAAAAACTGATCGCGACCGCGTCACTCCCTATTTGCGCTTCTACATTTAAAATAATGAACTTGCGATAATAAAGAAATGTGAATCGCCCCTTGGACTGTTAAATATACACGACATCCTCTGTAAATAAACTGTTGCATCAGCCAGAAGAGTTTGTTTCCAAAATGAGATAACTCCATTTTAAAAATAAATTAAAAAAATCCTGTTATTTATTGTGTTAAGTGTTGGGCAAGTTACTCTGAAAAGTTAATAATTACTAGTTACTAATTACATATTCAATAGTGTAATTAGATTACTGTACAAATTACTTTTTCCAAAAAGTATTTCATTATTTATTACTGATTACTTTCTATATATTAACCTTGATTAGTTAAGTGATTCCAGGACAGACATGAAACGACTCTTAATTCATTCAAATAAATAATATTAAACTACATAAAGTACTCTTGTTTACTGACCAAAGTTTTACAAATGTGTACATTAGACATCAATATACATTGAAGCACGGATTTTAAAGTTAGACTTTGAATTTTGATGTCAATTCCACTATTGCACACACATATATTACACAAAGTATTTAGTTGAATTACATCAGACGTACCTGATTAAATTACAGAAAAAATAAGAATAATCCCTTACTTTACTTTTTCAAGGGAAAAGTAATTAAGTTGCAGTAACTCATCATTACTTAGTAACTAGTTACACCCAACACTGATTGTGTTATCATGTTTTCATTGTGCATTTTTTGAGTTATTATGGCTTAAATCAAAACAAACCAACTGCAGTTTGATTGACATTAATTGGAATGCACAATAAAAAACATGAGGGTTTTTTTTAATAATAAAAACAGAGTTCTCTCATTTTGGAAGAAAGCTCTTCAAATAATCATGTGAATATTGCTCTAAGCCCCTCCTCCTTCTCTAGAAAACGTCACAGCTCTCTTTCTCTTGACAGAAAGTCCACGTCATTTACCTTCTTCATGTGTGTGTGTGTGTTTTCTGCAGATGCAGAAGATCAGAAGAGTTAAAACCATCAGAGATCCAACAGCAGCAGCAGCACAAGAGAGGAGCGTTATATCATCTGAGGTTGGAGCATCAACATCTACTGCTGCAATGATACACAACAACACACCTGTAATCACATTGCAGTCGGACTGATAGAGTTCATGTCTAAAGAGCACAAAAATGCTGACACATGAACGTCAATGTGATTACTTTAAAACCACAACAGTGTCTTCACCAAATCAAGCCCATGTCCACACATAACTGACATCATGTACTGGACAAGCTGATGAGACAACACAATAACTGAGATGACAAATTTAAGACTCAATTCTGAAAGCTGTATAAACACTTTTTCACGTGGGAACACCGACCGCTTCACAAAGTATGTTATGTCCTGTATGAACTATGGTTGTAAAATAGACTCAGTGTGTAATGTATTGTATATTTATGCCACAGCTGTATTCTGGATCTCCTGATCTTCTGAGGGGTTTGTGAGGGAGTTTCTTCCATATGTGGAAAATATTTACAGAAATATGAACATGTGTTTACCTGACACACCTGAACTCTCTGATGATGAAGATGATGATGGTGATGATGATGATGAAGATGATGTTTGTGTAGATTCACTGACACTGACAGTACTGGGAGCTGGAAAATATTAGAGAATCACAGAAATAAAAATACATTAATAATAAAAGTTCTACCTCATTTGTCAGTGTGAGACTTTATTGTGACTGTGAATGCTAATAAAGAAAGTCGACATAAAATGCTGTGTAATGAAATATATTTAAAATATTAAGAATTTATTGAACAAACTCAACTGAAATATCAGAGTTTAATTACACAGTAACTCTACTCACCACCAACAGAAAGACTGAAATGCTTAACTGTCTGATTAGTTCCTATTATAACAGTGAGATGATAAAGTCCAGAGTGTTGAGATGTGATGTGTGTGATGGTGAGATCTCCAGTCTGATTGTTCATCTTCAGTCTGTCTCTGAACATCTCAGCCTCATTATTATCATCATATATGGGATTAATATTGACTGATCTCTTGATTCTGGCGATGCGAAGGCCGTTTACTCCAAACCTCCACTCGATTGTTTCATTTCTCAGTATGTGAGTGAGATGAGTGTGTAGAGTAACAGAATGTCCCTCCATCACTGACACTGACTTCACTTCATCACCAAACACACCTGAACAACACAAACACACACACACAATTACATGTATTTTATTAGTGCTCACACAGTAAAAGTGGTATTTAAGACAGTAAATCGTTCACTCATAACACTGACCATCAGACCAGATCCGATCAAATCTATAATCTATGTTTCACACTGTTTTATCTCTAAAGACAGCTCTCACACTAAGGGTGCGTTCACACTTGTCTGCTTCAATTTCAATAAACTCCGGTGGGATTTCTCTATAGTTTCTTTGAGTGAACGTGATCTCTGGCGCACATCAAACAACGGCCAGAGACGGCAGAAAAGACGGTTTGAAATATGAACACAACACGGACCAAAGGCATCTAAACAAACTACGAACAGGAAGTGATGCAACTCTAAAAACCACACTGTATGCTAAACTATCATGAGTGCTTATTAGATTCGTGTTTGTGCATGTCACAGAGGAGCTGATTTGACTGCTTTAAACATTTCATGAGGTCTTCACAGGTTATCATCTGATAAAAATACAACCGCTGAGCATGTGTATCGCATCACACATCACTGCACTGCGTTCGTCAGACGGAAGTCAACTCCTGTAGTTTAACTGTAAACCTCACGATAAACATACAGAACAAATGAAGCCAGCGTTGAAGAAAGAGTTAAAGAGGACGAGAAACAATCACAGATGACATCCGGCTCACTTTGCTTTGCTTTGGCTTTCATGAAGGCTGAGATGAAGCCACTACACCGCCGGCGGCCAAATGCACACAAGAAATAACACACTGCATATGATGCTATTTACACTCAATCAATATTTGTCATCTGTAAAGTCGTGAGGCTAGTGGATGATGTGGGCTTTACGGATCCGTATGAACCTGCATACCCTGCAGACGTTACACCACGGGGTTGTTGTTGAATAAAGTGTTGGCTTCTGCAAGAGATGTGTGAATCTTTGCGTGTTGGTTGTGTTTGTGGTTGACTGGTTGTGTAGACTTGAGTGTAAAGAGAAGAGGAAATTGTACCTAAGCGTTTGTAACGTGTGATGTTCTTAACTCAACATTAAATGAATTCTGAAATAAAATCCACAGCGTGAAACGAGATCTTTAAAACATGGTCTTAAAATAAAAGTGCTGCACGTTCAGAAAAGAACGATGTGTTGTTTTTAAAGTGATACGAAGAGAAACATAGAAAGAGTTTGATTATTTATTATTGTTGATTCGGGATGAAGAAGTTGATGGAGTAAATGAGCACATGTTGAAGCTTCATCAGCATCCAGAGGTCGGTATTAAACAAGAAACTGAACTCCTTTTGTGCGCACGAATCCACACTCAGTGCCTTCAAAAGCAACTTTCTGAAGAACGTTCTGAGCTTTTGGCTGTCATCACTTTCTCTAAAGAATAAGAATCAAGGTCCAGTTCAAGTGCTTGTTTTTGTGTCAGAGGTCATCTGTGTCAGCGATGGGAATTTGATCAAGGACTCTCGCATTAGTTATAGATTTTTATAAATGCTTGAATTTTTCTGAAGCATGTGCAATATGAAATATATGACTGTTTTATGTGATTTCATGTGTTTTTACGTTTAGTCTGAAACTAATATGTAATGTGTTGTTCTCGCACTACACATTATTACAGAAGCAAATATAGAAATAAAGTCAACTTACCGATCAGAGTCCACAAGCACAAGACAAGAGATGTGTGAAGCATTTTCTGTTGTGATGCTGAGAAATAATAACTCTCTAAAAGACTAAAAAAATACTCCAAAACTCAATGGAAGTGTTGCATTAATGCTGTTCCAAAGCACTTAAAGAAACGTAGTGTTGTATCATGACTAAAGTTCACAGGAGGTGCAGAGGTGTGGTTTTCAAATGTGTGATTTTCTGCTTGTTGGTCATCACTGTGTGTAAAACCTGACATCATCTATACTGCGTGTGTGTCCGTTAGCGGTCGCCCTGATGTCAATACATTTACATTTATGCATTTTGCAGACGCTTTTATCCAAAGCAACTTACCCTGCATTATACATTAATCAAATAAATACATTACTAAATATTACATGTTGTTTATCTTATTATGTAAAATGTTTGTGCGAGGATCCAATATACTGTTTGTGCAATGTAAAAGTCATTACGTTTGTAGATAGTCCCCACAAAACAGAAAGCTAAGTGTGTGCGTGTGTGTGTGTGTGTGTGTGTGTGTGAGTGTGTGTGCGTGCGTGCGCGTGTGTGTGTGTGTGTGTGTGTGTGTGTGTGCGTGCGTGCGTGCGTGCGTGCGTGCGTGCAGTGAGACTGTCCAATACATCCCTCGTGTGCAAAGAAATCACTGACCTTTCGAATGGATTTTTAAAGAGGAACTGCATGTTTTTATTTATAAACATATTGGTAGAAAATAAATCATGTGTTTTATAGATGTTTTGTATTCATGAGGACAAAACTAGAGAGACAGAATGTAAAATCAATTTGCCTGCAGTTTCCTCAGATGAACACTAGATGGCATACAGTTTATTGACGAAGAGCTTTGCAAACGCACAAGACGCAGATGTGTGTCCTGAATAATGACGTCAGTTGCAATATCGCGTCATCCTCATGAGGGCGCTAATCGGCTTTATATTTTATCACAGGGCTGCATTACAGTGATGTATAAAACATGCAATCCTTAACATTAGTGTTGGGTCCGAGTCTACCTTTGTCGAGTCCGAGTCAAGTCCAAGCCCTTATTAGGTAAGTCCGCAAGTTTGTCATTTGTAATAAATTCAAACAATAAATTCTGTTTTGTGGTGCTTTAATGTTTAGAGCCTCAGTCTAAGCAGCATACAGTGTATGTTAACCCATCATCTCTTCTAGTTTCACATATTAAACATGAAAGAAGATCACAACTGTTGAAATATGTCAAAGCACATACAGTATGTACTAAAGTTAATCTACTGACTCACCTGTCTGGTTTGTTTGTTGAATAAAAAATGGCATATATCTGCATTATGATTGGTCAGATTGCCTGTCAATCAAACTCTGGTGAAAGGTCAATTGTAAACTCAACACTGAGCTCTTAAATATATTTTTTATCTTTACAAATCGTTTGCAATGTACAGTGCAATCATATGTTTACCTGCATGCTCAAAAGGTCAAGATGATCGTGATGTGTACGGAGCGCTCTGATCGCCTGAAGTTGAAAAAAAGCCGCACTGCTTTCTCGTTTTTTTCCAAAGCGCCTGGAGTTTGCGCTCTCCTGGCGTCTGTCGTCGCTAAGCAACCATGGGCCAAGATAGCGGTTGAGACAAGGAGGTATAAACAAAGGATATATGGAATATATGCACTGAAAATACCTCGCAATAACTCTGCTACTAGATGTAGTTATGCTGTGACCATCTGTGTCTCCATCTTCATTGAGCTTGTCTATACTGCTTGGTTCTTGTGTGGCATTCTGAAAAGTTTGGGCTGGTATAACGAGGAGTTCTGTCTTGGAGAGGTTGAGTTGTAGGTGATGCTCTTTCATCCAAGAAGAGATGTCCAGAGGCAGGCAGAGACACGGGCAGAGATGGTGGGGTCATCTGGCTGAAAAGAGAAATAAAGATGCGTGTCATTTGCATAAAAATGGTATGAGAACCCATGTGCCTCAATTATTGGACCCAGGGATGTGGCATATATAGAAAAGAGGAGAGGGGCAAGAACTGATCCCTAAGGAACTCCAGTTGTCAGCTTGTGAGATCTGGATGTCTCGCCTCTCCAGAACACATTAAAGGATCTGCCTATGAGATAAGAGTCAGACCAGTTGACTGCAGTTCCAGAGATGCCCAGTTTGGAGAGAGTAGACAGCAGGATCTGGTGGTTCACAGTGTCAAATGCAGCAGAGAGGTCAAGTAGAATAAGGACAGATGACAAGGATTTAGCCCTTGCCTGCCATAGGTTTTCGACGACAGACAGGAGAACAATTTTGGAGACATCAAGAGAAAGAACAAGATCTAGCTGGTAGCCTCCTCTGTGGGTGGGAGGGGTGTTGGCCCTGTGAAGGTCAAACAAGGAGAGAAGGGCTAAGAAGTCAGCTGCTTGTGGTTTGTCTAGGTGGATGTTAAAGTCGCCTAGCATTCCCAGTGGAGTGCCGTCTTCAGAGATAGAGGACAGCAGCGTGTCAAGCTCTTTTAAGAAGTTTCCCAGTTGACCTGGAGGGCGATAGATGACAACACAATGTATTTTTGGCTGCAAGGAAAAGACAGAGGAGTGAATTTCCAGGTGTTGGAAACAAGCAAACCTGAACCCAGAAGGATGAGGAGTGGGTGAAGTTGAAGTTGTTGGAGAGGGCCAATGGAGCAGCAGTGCTACTAAATCCTCTTTCTTTGAAAAGCCTAATTCCTCTTTTTTTAACTCCGTATTATGTCTTCTTCCCGTAAACGCACTCGTTCTTATTTCAAAGACTCTTGAGACATGACGGATCATTTATTCATCTTTGCTCTTTCAGTATTTCTGGCTGGTGAGTATTTTGTGTTGAATGCGTGTTGATGTTGTTGTTCGTCTGTTAGGGGCCTGAAGCGTCTGAGCTGAATCGAGGAAGGAATATTGCATTGGTTTTATTTTTTCTTGGTGCGTATGTCTTTCCTGCAGAAAATAAACCAGTCAATGTCATTCTGTTTAAAAGTGTATGTCAGTGTGTAAGCAGGTTTTGTGGGTGTTTGTCAGAGATAATGATGTTTATTTGAAAACATACATGTGAAAAGCACAAAAAGAGAATATAGGCCTACAGTTTTACATTCGGTAATTAAATTGTTTATGGAAACAATGTATAAAAACAAACCTGAATCTCAGTTTGTGTTTGTGTTGTGCAGGTGCTGATGATGTTGTGAGATTGTCAGCGATTAAAGGAGGTTCTGTGACTCTACACATCAATCCTGATGAAATACAGAAAGCTGCAGATCTGCTTTGGACGTTTAATGATGAAGACACATTTATTGCAAAGATCGACAGAGAAACACACGAGACCTCAATACCTAGAAACACCGATGAGAGATTCAGAAACAGACTGCAGGTGGATCAGACGGGATCTCTCAACATCACTGATGTCAGAACCACAGACTCTGGACTTTATAAACTACAGATCAGCCGCAGTTCTGGGATTTCATACAAGAGATTCGATGTGACCGTCACTGGTGAGTGAACAATGTTTGCCACAGTCAAGTTTTCAAAGGCTTTTTTGGTCTGTTTCTGTTTCTTCCTCTTTTCTAGCTGCTGTCTGTGCACACGATCTCACTTCTTCTGTTTACCTTTACCTTCCTGTTTCCAGAAGCCAGTCCGGTGTCACCCTGGATTATAGCTGTAATATTGTTAACGCTGTTCCTGAATTTGCTGCTGTTTGCATTTATACATACTGCAAGAAGAGTAAGTGACATATTTACTGACTTTATTACATGTGATTATTAAGAACCGATTTAAATCAGTGTTTAGATTCAGCATTGCTGACAGATGTGTGTGTGTGTGTGTGGGAAGGGTAAACCCTACGGTATGGGGACAAAATGTCCCCACAAAGATGGCAATATCCAAAACCCTTGTCCTTGTGGGGACATTTTTTTGTCCCCATGAGGAAACAAGCTTATAATCATACAGAATGAACTTTTGTGAAAATGTAAAAGAGCAGACAGTTGTGTGTGATTGTTAGGGTTAGGGAATATGAGATACAGTTTGTACAGTATAAAAACCATTGTGTCTATGGAATGTCCCCATAAAACATGGAAACCCAACACGTGTGTGTGTGTGTGTGTGTGCGTGCGTGCGTGCGTGCGTGTGTGTGTGTGTGTGTGTGCGTGTGCGTGTGCGTGTGTGTGTGTGTGTGTGTGTGTGTGTGCGTGTGCGTGTGTTCAGGTGTTACAATGCTTATGCTGCAATCCTAATATATGAGGTGAGTCAGACCACAACATTATCCTACATATACACAATCCCGTAAAAACGTCACTTTCTGACAGCTGGTGCGCCAGTAAAACACTGTAAACGTACTGTTTGGTCACGTAAAATTACATGCTTTTCATGTTTCTCTTGTTAGTTTGCCATCTTTTATGTCATTTGACTTTTTTTAACCGTATTTCAAAATTACACTGTAAAAAATGCATGAATTTTTTTTCTTTTCCGGCAGCTGGGGCGGCAGTAAAATATTGTAAAATTACAGTTTTGTCACGTAGATGTTTCTCTTGTGGAGTTGCTGTTGATTTTTCTGTATTTTTGCACTAAACTGATAAATTGCACTAAACTTTATGTTATAATAATAAATAAATGATGGTGATCTGTTGTTTGACTAATATAACCTTTAGACACATTTGTGTTGTGTACACTTTCTATTCCTAACCCACACCAAACCACTTCATACCAGTTTTTTAAGATTATAAATCTATGGAGTCGCAATTCTGTGTTCTCCGGGCACCATAAGAAACAATGACTGCTGCAGATCGACTCGCTGATAGAAGACTGTTGCGATTATATAGTGATCTAACTAAATGAATCAGGGTTTTACTATAGTTTAACTAGTGTAAAACCACAGTAACCACAAATTTAACGTTTTTTACTATAGTAACTATAGTAGTCTGATATTTGTAGTAAAAGCGAGTACGATTTTCTTTTCCTTAATACGTTCATATTGATTTTAAAGAGAAAGATGATCATTTAAGGACATCTTTAAAACGTACATGTCCACTTCATGTGAAAGTCTACCCTCATTCACCACCGGACTACACTTCCCATAATCCTTTGCACCCGTCTCACCTGATCCCCATTATCTGGACATCAATTGTTAATTCCTATCACCTATCTAATGTGTTGTCTTGCTCTGCAATTTTATAGTTTCTAGTAAAACAAGGAATCTTGTTAAAAAATCAGAACTTGCAGTCTTTTTCTGTAATTTTATGGGTTTTGACCGTATTTAAAAAAAATACAAATACATTTAAAATCTGTAAAAATAACATTATATATATAACATTTTTGCATTATACGAGGAAAATCTCTAAATTCTGTAAAATTACTTTGTTTACAGTGTATGTTATTGTCATATGGTCTTATCACACAGAATGCTTGATTATAATTTATAAACGTTCATGGAAACTTTGTATTACTGGCGTTTCTCGTGATTATTGCTGTCTTAAGATGAATCACTTGTTGTTGCTTTAGATAAAAGCGTCTGCTCAATGAATTCATGTCAATGTAAACTAAATGTATTAAGAGAGCTGTATAAAAATAAACTTGAATTGTATCCGAGCTGTACACGGTCAACAAACAACATTGTTGTAAAATGTTCTAAATATTCAAAAACAATATTCTATAATAAATGTAAAATATTAAGGAAACGATTATGAGGACAAAAATGGCACCACCCAGTTGAAATCATTTTCCAGACTGAAAGATGTTTTTAGGAAAAGTTCTAAAACATGAACTGTATTTTTATGTGGAAACTGGAAAGAACATACCCTGATAGCACAATCCATCTGGTTTACGTCTATTTGACATCTGCATTTACATCTGCAAGACATCTACAATACGTAGTTTGCTCATCTGCAATACATCTCGGAGACGTCTGAACGTCTGTAATACGTCTGCTAAAGATCTGGAGATCTGCTGCTTAAAAACATCTGCTAAACATCTTAGAAAGAGCTGTTGTACATCCATTCTAAATCATAAACATCTTACAGACATCTAGATGTCTATATGACTTCTGACAGCAGACATCTCTGAGACGTATTGCAGATGAGCAAACGATGTATTGTAGATGTCTTGCAGATGTAAATGCAGACGTCAAATAGACGTAAACCAGATGTATGTGTGCTATCAGGGTATGTCATGAATTCTTTGCATGTTTCGTCAGGACAAAAAATAATAATTACTGAACACAATAGTACAAAAATACTCAATAGTTTTATATTGACCTTCTTGGTGCTTGTGTCTGTTTTCTACAGCCGTATATATTATAAGATGTCATTGCTTTCCGCACTGAATGACAAATAAATTAAAGTATTAAAAAAGACATTTTCACAAGACTCCTCTAAAGCGGAATTTATTATTTGAGTATTTACAGTCATGTTTATACAGCGGTTGTGATGCTCTACTTTAAATCATCTTTGAGAGAAAGCGCGCCCACTAGTGGTTGACAGGATTTACGCACCTTGCGTACTTGGGAATCACTGAATAAGCACTCCGAATACATTTCAAGTCCAAAGAAAGAAGAAATAGTGCCAGGAATCTGTCGTAGACCTTCACTGTTTAATTTAAACGGATAGACACACGATCCAGACAGTACTAAACTATTCCGGGAACTGTGTCTCAGTCAGGAAATCGAAGACTGTCGATCAACGTCTCACGGTGACGTCACTCTGTACGCCACAATCCTTTGAGTTTCAATGAGGCTGAGCTAAGGGTCCAACATAACTTACATCTGTGGCCATCTGTATATTTAGAAATGAAAACCGATAATAACACAACGAGAGGACAGCAAGTGAGTAACAGATGTCGACTTCACTCCCTCATCACAGGTGACAAACGCTGGAGGCCATCAAACTCTCATAGCACATGCAACACGTTTTAATAACACGACACAACGGTTGATCTCGCATCTAAAGCAGCCAAAAGCAATGAATGTACACAAGAAATAACACAATGCAGTCAATTATTTTTCTCTCATTTTGAAGTTGTGAGGCCAGTGGATGATGGCAGCTTTACGGGCTCGTGTGCCAGCCGTTAGTTGAATAAAGTGTTTGCTTCTGCACGAGATGTGTGAATTCTGGCATGTTGTGCTTGTTTTGTGCTTTTATATGTAGAGAAGGAAATTGTGCGTAAGTATTTGTAAAGTGTGATGCTCTTAACTCAACAAGTTGTGAAATAAAATCCCCAGCGTGAAATGAGATCTTTATGAACACAAATGCGACAGTAACCGAAACTACATATTAATTTATTGATGATAATAATAATAACAACAGAAAGAGTTCATAATCACAGATCTGGTTTCACAGTAATATTACATTATAAAATGTTTCGTTATTTATTTATTGTTCATCCAGAGAGAAAGAAGTCGATCGAGTAAACAAGCACAGATGTCTTTGAACTATGTTTGTTACATCCAGACGTCATTAATAAGAAGAGTCATCAAAGAATATCTTTTCTCTAAAGAAATTAAACTCCTTTCGTGAACAAAAACCCTCTCGGGGTATCTTCTGGCGCGTCTTTATTAAGAACATTCTGAGATTTTTATGACGAATAAGAAACAAACTAAAGTGTTTGAGCAGCTGATATACAGTAAGTTTAATTCCGTATATCAGTGGCTGTCCGTCTTTGTGATCTGAACTTGATCAAAGACTCTTAATGTGTTTTGTATTAGTTATAGATTTTTATAAATACTTGAATTTGTTTTTACATTATTACGAAACAAATATAGGAACAAAGTCAACTTACCGAGCACAACGCAAGAGATGACGTTCTGATGATGTGAAATAATAACTCTCTAAACGTCAATACATCTCTCATGTGCAAAGAAATCTCTGACCGTTTGGAACTGCACTGCATTTATAAACATGCTGCTGGAAAATAACTTTTCATAATGAGTACGTGCAGTTTCCTCAGATGTACACTAGATGTCACCATCACACACAATATCATGACGCAGAGCTCCTGTCATAAAAAATCGTCTTACAATTTTTTACATAAGATGTCGTCACTGTGGTGCAAAAGCATACTGTCCAAACACACAACGTCCTCTTCAGTCCTTAAACAGCATTTTTTTCAGTTATTTCCTCAACATTTCCAGGTCTATTAAAAAAATTATAATTCTTATTTATTATCAACATGTTTAGGCAACAAATAACATAATGTTCGTTATGTATATGCGTATTTGTTGTATACTGACGATAAATGTGTAAGATAACCTTACAACCTTACAACCTTATAACCTTGTCTGTTTCCGCGCATGCGCAGAGAACGCATCTTCGACACGCTTCTTTATTGATGCACAAAATGCATTACAGAATTCTGTTTTATAAAATAACGCGACTTTACGCGATATCATCTATTTAATAAGCCTATCTAAGTATGTAACAGCAGGTGTTATTTCATGCATCACAGTTTATAATAAATGTAAATAAATTAAAGATGTTATGATATGACACAGAATGTCACAGTTGAAGGACACGTTGAATTATTTTATTATGTCTGACATCTACTGTAGTTTCATCGTCTCACCACTAGAGGTCAAAATAACACAACACTGACAGCAGACATTCACACGACTGTCATTCAATTATACTTTCGTGTGGGTTTCATAATATAAATGTAAAAATACAAAAACTGTTTTAATGCTAAATTCAATAAAAAATAAAAGAAACGTGTTTCCTTTGGAGATACTGGAGTTTCATTATTTGCAATGGTGTTGTGTACCTGTAAGAAAACAGAAAAGAGAAAAAACTCAATCGTGAAAATGACGGGATGTGAGAAGCATTTAACAGTCAGAAGGAAAGTTATATATTGATGGATCAGATTGAGTGTTGAGCATTTTGAGCTTAAATTTACCAATACAAACATGACATCCTATTACATATGACATATGTGATGCAGTCCATTATCAAATCAATATTTCTTGAGCCCCTGAACAACGTTTATAGCTTTTCAGTTGTCATTTACCTTGTCCGTGTGTTTTTCTGGACTTTCTGTTGATCCAGATGATAAAAACTACAGCTCCAGTCATCAGAAATCCAACAACACAAGTCATCACAACTTTATAAAGTGAGTGGAAACTTTGTTGCCGAGTGAGATGAACTTCTGCTGGAATGATAAACAAGAGCACAAAATGTCTTTATCATGTTGATATATCTGGAAATAATTCATGTGTTAATTCAGAAAGTCTAAAGGGCAAAACAGAAGGGAGGAGGGTGTGATTTGTTAAAGGGGTCACATGACACGGCTAAAAGGAATATTATGGTTTGTTTTAGATGTAATGCGTATACAGGATTTAAGGTTCAAACATGCTGTATTTTCCACACACCGTGCATGTTTGTATCTCCTCTTTGCCCAATGCTCAGATTTGTAACAAAGCTCATGGCTCTGAAAAGCGAGGTGTGCTGTGATTGGCCAGTTAACAGTGTGTAGTGATTGGTGGAATACTGCAAGCGTGTGAGGGAAATGTGACGCCTCTGACCATATTTGGAACATCAGGTTCCTCTTCAATTGTACTGACAGGTACGCCCACCTTACTTGAGTCTACATTTGGGCGGTCTTAGTCAAATCAGACCACCAACTGATGTAGATTTGTGGGGGTGTGGCTACACGAGGTGTTTCAGGCAGGTCTGGGTGAGCCTTCGCTTTTACATAGAATGACTCTTTTGTTCCCACACTTTCCTTTCTGCAATTTACGTGTCTAATACATGCATGAGCAACTTATAACACACCAAAGACACAGTACAACACGTGTTCACGCCATATGACCCCTTTAAGTGAGGTTTAGACGTGTGTGTGTGAATAATTTTCTCCATGTCACCCCCAACACCACTGAACATGTGTTTACCTGACACACCTGAACTCTCTGATGATGATGATGGAGTCTGTGTAGATTCACTGATACTGACAGCAGTGTGAGCTGGAAAATAGCATATTAGAGAATCACAGAAGTGTAAACACAATAACAGTTAATGAAAGTGATGCATTTTCTGTCAGTGTGATTGTTACAGCTATAAAGAGAAAGTCAACATGAAGCATGATGTGTTGACATATAAGGTAAGTATTTGATTCACAAACTCAAATACACAGTAAAACTCTACTCACTGTTAACAGTTAGACTGAAAATCTTTGTTATGTCTTGACTACTAGTTACAGTCAGTAGCTGATAAAGTCCAGAGTGTTGAGATGTGACGTCTGTGATGGTGAGATCTCCAGTCTTACTGTCCATCTTCAGTCTGTCTCTGAATATCTCAGTCTTATCATTATTATAATATGTGGGATTATTCACTGATCTCCTGATTGAGGCGATGAGAGGACCGTTTACTCCAAACCTCCACTGGATCACATCATGTGTGTGAGTGAGATGAGTGTGTAGAGTAACAGAATGTCCCTCCATCACTGACACTGACTTCACTTCATCACCAAACACACCTGAACAACACAAACACACACACACAAATACAGTTGTTTTTATAACTGCTGTTTACACACTAAAAGTGCTACTTGACTTACTGTAAAACCATTCAGTCGTAGCATCATCATCACTGTAAAAAAACGTAATTTGACCAAAATGTTCCTGGTATTTTTTTTACATATTTTACACGTAAAATGTATTTTTTTTACAAAAACCGGGGGAAAACATGTAATATTACAGGGGGAAAGACATTATTTTAAAGTTTATTCCTGGCGCCCCAGCTGGCAGAAAGTTTCCGATTAGTTAACAAGATTTTATGTTTTACAGTTTGTCTTTAAAATACGGTCAAATTACAGAGAAAGACAACACATTTACAAGAAAAAAACTATTTATTATATATCCTGTAAATTTACAGGAAAAACTATCTTGCGGTATACAGTATTTCTGTCACACCAGTTTATGTTTACAGTGCAGAGAGTATTATCTGTTTTACACTCTTTTTGCAATTACTAAGCAAAACACTGAACACAATTCTCACATGAACACATTTTAGGTGTGTTCACACTGCGCACACTGATGACAACAAATGATCATCGCGAGACACGACAGTATACCGTAAGAGCTATACAGAGTCATCTACACTCTCATGGCAACACTGGTGAAGTAGACGTGATCAAAATTCATATGTTTTTGCATTAAGATTGGTACACTGAACATCAACTATAGGTTCGTGAGAATGTGTCTGAATAAAAATGTGATCCAGTGTGGGTCAAAGAGAGTCAAGCCCAAGCATTGAGTTAAATTCCCTACACTCTTTCAGACTCATTTAAGATTTAAAAGCCCAATATGAACAGACTTCAGAGGGACTTTGACAGTAAATAATGCGGATGTTGAAGAGTTGTGAGAAGTGTGTCGCGTGTAAACTTCACTTCCCCATCACATGTGGTTCTTTAGTAACAGACGCTGAAGGCCGTGACATCTTTGAGAGAGCGCCCAGACTCATGTGTGCCTTCATACCCTGATGCCACACCACGGGTTGTTGTTGAATAAAGTGTTTGATTCTGCAGGAGATGTGTGAATGTTTGCAGGTTGTGTAGTGTTGCGTGTAAAGACAAGAGGAAATTGCATCAGGTATTTGACAAGTGTGGTGCTCTTAAATCAACACAAAATAACTTGTGAAAAAAACCACAGTTTGAAGATCGTTTTTAAAAACATGATCATAAAACGAACGTTGACAAAAGAACAATAGTGACTTCAAGTGATATGAAGAGAAAGATAGAAAGAGTTGGACTGAATATGTTCGTGCACACAAACACTAATGACAGACACATTATAAAAGACTTTGATTCTTTATTATCGTTCATCCAGGACGAAGAAGTCAATCAACACTTCTGTGCAGCATCTTTAGTGATGGCGTTTTTTCCAGCGTTTGGTCTTTATGCTGGTTTCATCACTTTCTCTAAAGAATCTCTTGAAAACTATAAAGTGCAAATATAACGTCTTTAAGCAGCTGATATAAGTTCACTTTTGTATCACGGGCCATCCGTCTGTGTGATCTCAGGACAGTTGTGTTACTTACACATGTATTTTGAAGCGTGTTGTATACGTGACAGTCTAAATGATGATTTAATGTGAGTGTGTTAGTTTGAGATGAACATGTGTAATGTGTTGTCCCGCATCACTGTAACTGTCCCATGTGCATTAATAAAGTGTTCAACTCAACATTATTACAGAAACAAACCAAGAGTTCAGATGCAAAACCCTCTAAATCCATCAGACGTTGTGTCTTTCAAGCGAGTGTTTTTTATCAGGCTCCTAGATTCACTTCCATCAGTAGCAGATATTTCACACCGGGCATTGTGTGCTATTCACCACGTTCTGAAGCGAAATTATTTGAGTAACGTCTACATTTACATTTACATTTACATTTACATTTACATTTATTCAGGTTTTTATACGTGTGGAGAGCATTCACTTCACATTAGAATCTTATTTTTGAAGGAGGCTTTACGAGGCTTTTGCATCTGAACTCTTCACATATAGAAATAAAGTCAACTTACCGATCAGAGTCCACAAGCACAACACAAGAGATGTGTGAAGCATTTTCTGTTGTGATGTTGTGAAATAATAACTCTCTAAAAGTGATCCAAACACAACAGAAGTGTTGCATTAATGCCGTTTCACTAATGGAAACTTTAATGTTATATCTTGACTAGTTGACAGGAGGTGGAGNGTTTGTTCATGTTTGTATATCCCGGTGGGGACCTAAACCTGAATACACACCAACACATGGGGACTCGTGTCACCGTGGGGACCAAAACTGAGGTCCCCACGGGCAAAAAAACTAATAAGTTGTACGGAACAATATTTTTTACAAATCTAAAAATGCAAAAAGTGTTCTATGATCTTTAGGTTTAGGGATAGGGTTAGGGATAGGGGATAGAATATACAGTTTGTACAGTATAAAAAACATTACGCCTATGGACTGTCCCCAAGGGGATAGTCAACCAAAGCGTGTGTGTGTGTGTGTGTGTGTGTGTGTGTGTGTGTGTGTGTGTGTGTGTGTGTGTGTGTGTGTGTGTGTGCGTGCGTGTGTGCGTGTGTGCGTGTGTGTGTGTGTGTGTACATATGTGGCCATGTTTTTATATCCCAGTGGGGACTTAAACCTGAATACACACCAACTTATGGGGACCAAAATTGAGGTTCTCATGGGCAAAAAAGCTTATAAATTGTACAAAATACATTTTAAAAATATAAAAATGCTAAAAGTTTTCTATGATCTTTAGGTTTATGGGTAGGGCATAAAATATACAATTTGTACTGTATAAAAATTATAACGCCTATGGACTGTCCCCACGAAGATAATAAAGCAGTTGAGTGAGGACTAAAGTGGCCGATCACACAGAACGCGTTTTTCATGTTTCACGCTTTTTCGGTTGGCTTTTTGAAGAGAGCAGTATGCAGCGTTTTTTTTATGTTGCTAGGCAACAACCGAAACAGCTGTCCTGTCAGTCAACGATTATAGCACAAGCACTCTAGTTGCTGTTGAAAAAAGGCACATGACGTCAACCGCTTTTCTGCTCAGAGTTGAGGCGCGACGCGAGGCGCCCGGCTATGAAGATAAATCAGTAGCAAAACTTGAGCATGTAGATTTTAATTTGGGAACTAGTAAGTATTTTAAAATTTCCGGTTTAAATGTCTGTTCTGCAAAAGCGCCAGGAGAATGAGAAACCAGGAGGAGAGCGAGAAAAACCGGAGCCAACCCAGGTAAAAGGAGCAGTGTTGGGTGTAACTAGTTACTAAGCAATTAGTTACTGTAATTAAATTACGTAATTACTGTAATTTAATTCTCACATTTGTAATTAATAATAATACTTTATGTAGTTTAATGTTATTTATTTGAATGAATTAAAAGAGCCGTTTCATGTCTTTCCTTGAATCACCTAACTAATCAAGGCTGATATGGGATATAGAAAGTAATTAGTAATAAGTAACTAAATACTTTTTGGAGAGAGTAATTTTTACAGTAATGTAATTACACTATTGAATATGTAAATAGTAACTAGTAATTCATTACTTTTTCAGAGTAACTTACCCAACACTGAAAAGGAGTGAAAGAATAATGAGGTAATTAATGCGGACACGCGAGGGCGGGGCTGTCACGAAGACACCGAGCACACGGTGAGCTGTCAAACTGCACCATGTGTTCCACATGAAACAAAACAGACAAGTGCTCAGACCCGAGACCCCACAGTATTCCTTCGCCTAGTGCTTTTTGCCCACGATATAGCTCTGCCTTCAGGGCCCGCTGTGTAAAGTCTTCTTTTTATTGTATCACAAGCTGAAATAGTTCATTATTGCCATCTACTGCAGTAACTATTGCAGCTTTACGCTTCACTGAGAAAGGGTCATAAAGGACGCAGGCTACATGAGTGGGTAAATATTAGTTCGACACGACACACCCATCCTATTAAGTATTAAACATGAATCTTATGAAATTAAAACAATAAATAAACAATACAATGATAATGGTATTGTATTACATTGTTTTAAACGTCTCAATTTATTTAAAACATTAATAACACATATTGAGGTGTTTCACATCACATAAAAATACTGTAGTGTACTTTAGTATACTGTATAGTATTTACTACATGTAGGCTAGTATATTACAGCTGTAGAATATTATGGTAATTATCACACCATTAACATATACTACAGTATTCTGTATTATCTATTGCTATAGTAAATGTATACACCTTATAAGTTGTATACTTTCATATTTACTGTGGTAAAGTAAAAAACGGTACTGTATCTTGGAAACTTAATATACAGCTTGCTATAATAAATACTATACTCCTGTATTTTTTCATGTGAGATTGTAAAAAATAAAAGTAGTTTCAAAAAAGATAGCTACTTTTTTATAGTAACTTGTAGTGTAGCTAGCTACTTTTTCAGATGGGTAGCTAAGCTGTAACTTAACTGCTTTTATTTATGAGTAGTTTATCTAACTACAAGTTCAAAGTAGCTTCCCCAACACTGCAAGCCTGAGTTTTAACAGTTCTGTATGACAATAAATAACATTTCAAGTCTATAACCATCTTTAACTGGAGCCAAAACGTTTCTGTACTCCACGTAAATAGAAAAGTATTCAAATTAGTTGAGAAATTAAAACGATGTTGTGTTTTTATCCAGAAAACTGCAGCTCCACCATTCACTCGTATGTCTTTGTAGTCGGCTTTGCCCTCACCAATATGGCGGCGGCGTTGACGTACGATCCGGCGGACAATGAGGCATCTAGGTAATATGCATATATATATATATATATATATGTGTGTGTGTGTGTGTGTGTGTGTGTGTGTGTGTCTATGGATACAGCTTCCTCCACTGGGCATGCGCACTGTTTTTTTTTTCGACGCTGACAACAGTTAATTACTATTTTTATTATTGTAAGTTTAGTTATGGCGAGATTTTGCATCACTTCCGTCCGTAGCTGTAGCCCTTCCAGGCCCAACCGGATCAACCTGGATGTGCGGAAATACTGGATATCACTAGGATTTAACACAAATTTTTATTCAAAAACTTTTTAAACATGACGGATCATTTATTCATCGTTGCTCTATCAGTGCTACTGGCCGGTGAGTGAGAGTATTTTATAGGACATGGTGAATGGGTGTTGTTGTTGCTAAGGCGCTGTAGCGCCCGAGCTAACTTAACTAGCATACAGGAATACGCTGCGCGTGTATTTTTTACGGTTGGTAAAAAGCGTGTTAATCACAGCTGTTAGGACATCGCGAAAGATAGAAGTTAACACGTAAAACACCTCGTCGCTGGATAGGATTTGTTTTGTTTTGTTTGTTTGTTTATGTCAGTTCTACGAGCGGAACCCTTGTCAGAGAAAAGGAAAGCTGTTTTTGAGCGCAGTTCGTACAGGGGTCATTCAGGTAAAATATTCACCGGATGCCCCACACGGATTCGGGCTTCAGTCTTTGTCATCTTGTCAGTTGCTTTTGACTGATGTGCGCGGAAGTTCAGAAACCGCCATATTCGACGTCATTCGGCGCTGCGCAGATCGATCAGCATACAGTATGGGGACATTCTGAAACGCTTAACGTGCTGCTATTCACTTTATCCGAGGACCATGAGCTCGTTCTTTTGACAGCGGCAAGTGTTTATTACAAGGAAGGTTTGACAGAAATTTGGTTTTCCTTGATCGCTGTTTAGGTACGTTAAGAGGCTGTGTCCACCCGGCGTGGTTTTTCAATTGTTTCCTATGCAGTGTTGTGTGAGTTACTCTCAAAAAGTAATTAATTACTAGTTACTAATTACATATTCAATAGTGTAATTAGATTACTGTACAAATTACTCTCTCCAAAAAGTATTTAGTTACTTATTACTAATTACTTTCTATATCCTACATCAACCTTGATTAGTTCAGTGATTCAAGGATAGAAATGAAACGGCTCTTTTAATTCATTCAAATAAATAATATTAAACTACATAAAGTAGTATTATTAACTGACCAAAGTATTACAAATGTGAGAATTATACATTAAAGCACAGATTTTAAAGTTAGACTCTGAATTTTGATGTCAATTCCACTATTACACACACACATATATTACACAAAGTATTTAGTTTAATTACATTGAAAGTAACTAATTAAATTACAGATAAAATAAGAGTAATCCCTTACTTTACTTTTTCAAGGGAAAAGTAATTAAATTACAGTAACTAATTACTTAGTAACTAGTTACACCCAACACTGTTCCTATGGAAACGCCGCGCTTTTAAAAAAAGCCATCAGCTGACGTTTTTTTTCCGCGCTCTGCGCTGGTGCTGTGCGTTTTTTTCACGCTTAGCGCCGGTGTTCTGCCAATTTATGCTACCCATAAATTTGTGCTACCCTCGTGTTGTGATTGGGTTGGGGGAGGGGTTATTTAGGTGTAAGGGTTGGGTTGGGGGAGGGGTTAGTCCTGTTTTGTATGGAGGTAGCAAAATTTGATAGGGATGCATAAATTGGCAGAACACCGGCGTTCGACCGACCGCCCTGAGTTGAATGCTCAACTTTGGGCAGAACGCTGCGCCTGCTGCAGGCGTTTTCAGCCGAGCTCCTGCCGTTTTCAGCCGCGTATATGTGCTTCGGTGGACACAGCCCCTAAGCGTTTTTCACGTTAAGCGTTTTAGGGTACGATCACACAGAACGCGCTTTTCATGTTCGAAAACGCGAGGCGCGCCGCGCTGCTCTTTTGGCGACTCTTTGAAAAGAGCAGCGCGCAGCGTTTTTTGTATGTTGCTAGGTAACTCGAAACAGCAACAAGAAGTTTCTCCTCCGTGTCTCCAGGCGTTCCGAGCATCTGTAAACTTCCGTTGCCACAAGGGAAGCCCCGCCTCTCCACTCATTCGATTGGACAATGGAATAAAGCGCACATGACGTCAAGCGCTTTTCTGCTCAGAGTTGAGTTTTTCAACTTCGGGCGCTCAGAGCATAAGCAGCGCGCAAAACGCTCCCTGCCAACTGAAAACAATTCAAAAGAGGCGCGTCTCACAGCAAAAGGCGCGTTCTGTCTGATCAGACCCTTAGAATGTCCCCATATATGACAGCAGACGTCTCAGAGATGTAGGGCAGATGAGCAAACAGCATCTGACAGATGTCTTGCAGATGAAAATGCAGACGTCAAATAGATGTCTGCCAGATGTACTGTGCTATCAGGAACGTTTTAACAACAACCTACACGTGAGCGTTGATAAAAACATTATTTAGTCACGGGAAATTCATTAATTGGCACTTATATTAAAAACAAACGTCCGCCTTAAAGTTTTCCGCTGTATTTATTTGATTTACTTTTGAAATTTGACCGTTGCTCAGCTCCCGTGACATCATGGGATAGAACAGTGTCCATCCGATCCACACTCACGAATCTCAGCGGAAGTATTTCTGGGTATTTCTCGCCTACTGTTTTTCCATACTGAGGTTTCGTACATACTATTCATGACTCATACTCATTTTCGGATTTCAGACGCAGCAAGAGAGATCGTTCTTTACTGCAGTCATCACAAACGCGGCAGTCATCTACATTGCTCATACATCACATTCAAAGATCAAATAAATCTTTGGCGGGGCAAAATTTCGTTTACAACGTCGGAAAAACCCTGGTGTGTGTGTCATCATTGACTGTTAAAGAACTAACCCATCTTTCTGATCTCATTACTGTGTATCCCCAGATCCAGCACAATCCATCTGGTTTACGTCTATTTGACGTCTGCATTTACATCAGCAAAACATCTGCAATACGTAGTTTGCTCATCTGCAATACGTCTCGGAGACGTCTCAACGTCTGTAATACGTCTGCTAAAGATCTGGAGATCTGCTGCGTAAAAACATCTGCTAAACATCTTAGAAAGAGCTGCTTTACATCCATTCTAAATCATAAACATCTTACAGACATCTTCTAGATGTCTATGTGACGTCTGACAGCAGACATCTCCGAGACGTATTGCAGATGAGCAAACTATGTATTGTAGATGTCTTGCAGATGTAAATGCAGATGTCAAATAGACGTAAGCCAGATGTATGTGTGCTGTCAGGGTCCTAAAAAGACTAAAAGTAACGCAGAACAATCTATACAGCACCAAAAAAACATACCGCGGTAACTACAGAGGTTAGATTATAGAGGTTATGGCCGCTAAGATTATGGGCGGATTATTGTAAAAAAAATGTATTGTGTGTTTTTGTGTGTGCAGGTGTGTTTGGTGCTAATGAAGTTCCAGTGTCAGTGAAAGAGGGAGAATTTGTCAATCTCCCCATCAAACCTGATGAAACATATGCTGCATACATGCTGCTGTGGTTGTTTAATGATGAAACAACATTCATCGCAAGAATTGATAGAAACCCACATAACGTCTCAATACCTGGAAACAACGATGAGCGGTTCAGAAACAGACTGAAGATGGACGGTCAGACGGCATCTCTCACAATCAGTGACGTCAGAAACACAGACACTGGACTTTATAAGCTTAAGATCATCAGCGGTTCTGGGATTTCATACAAAACATTCAATGTGACCGTCACTGGTGAGTAAATCATGTCTCTGTGTATTACAGTGATTTAAAACGTTGCTAGCCTATGATTGTATAGCTCTCTCTACAGGTGATCCACAGATGATCCAATCGTTTGAGCTTTAAACTCTGAATGCCGCAGTTTATTAGGGATGCACAGATACCAGTATGGGTATCGGGCCCGATTCTAAGATCATGTACTTGTAAAAATACACCGATACCATAGAGCGATACCTCATAGCTGACTGAAATTTGTGCTTTGAAAGTTTGTTGCAAGCACATAAAATTATTTATATTTTCAAAATGTGTTTTATTATTATGAAGCTGTTCTGTTTTTATTTCTCTCACTGTGTTGTGCTTGGAAAATTGCCACCTCACCAAAAAAAGTACAGGTATAGGCTTGGCATCGGCGGGTACCAGAAAGACAAATCAGTACTCGTACTCGGTCTTAATAAAAATGGTATCGGTGCATAGTTTATTGTGTTTTTATTTGTGACCTAAACAGCTAAAGATGGAACAGGTTAGATCCATCCATCTATTGATTTCCCATACACCCCAGACTAACGTCTAATCAAGGTCTAATGTACTCAACAGCATTTTTATACTTTGGCAAAGAAATTCTACATCTGTCACTACATTTACATTTACATTTATCCAAAGCGACGTACAGAGAGATGTTATTCTTCTGTTTATTTCTTAAAATTATACATGCGTGTGAGTGTATTTATAAATACATAATTATTATGCACAGTACACTGTACTGTTTTTAAACAAAAACTTTTATTCTGCAAACGATTAGTTGCAATTAGTTTCATGAAAACTAACATCCAATTTATTGCATGTGAACGAACCCTTCTCTTTGGACACACTGTTTTAGATGTGGTAAGACGACAATAATTGTCATAGATTTGATATAATAATGAAAAATTGTGTTAAATGCATTCTATCATTAATCCCTCATAACATTTACAATTGAAAATATTTTCATTTTTTAACCTAACAGCAGTTACAATTGCTGGACGTGTTTTGGGTCGCGTCTCAAGAATCAGTGACTCATAAATGTCACACAATAGTGGAATAGAGTGCATACAGAACAACCTTTTTAAAAGAAAATAAAATAAAAACGCACAAGATGGCGCCGGTGAGCTTTTGCGACGCCAGGTTCGGTAAACTCATTTCCGTATAACACTATACTAGTTGTTTTGGCCTAGCAATGTAAAGAGGATCTGTCATATCGCTGATATATTACTTTTTACTTTTTTATCTAAAAATCACCCATATTTGCCGGCTAAAAATCCTCCTTTTCCCATGCAGTGTTATGCGACCGGAAATTAGTCTGCCGACTCTAGCGAATTGATATGTAATTTGTTGTAAGAACTGGACTTAGGGCTGTCACGATTATTAAATAATCGTCTCATCGCGATTGTTTGACCTCATCGCGATGGTTTCAGATCATCGCAGTTATCGCACATCTCTATAGAAGACACTAGGGGGAGCTGTAGTGCATCTGAATATTGCATATTATAGTGTATATATTGTTACTAAAGCATGGTAATACTTGTAAAATGTACCAACAATCACTTTAAAAAAACTTAAAGCAAAAACATGTAGTACAATTTAATATTATTTCAGCTAATCTCAATGTGAAAACCAGCCTACCAAAATTTCATTAACATAGAAGTAAAATTACTTTTATGTATAAAAAACGGAAGCTTTTTTATGACTGATAGCATTTTAATGGTGGCTTCAATTCAGTCCTGATCAAACTCGTTTTACACGTATTATTGACATGTAAAAGCCTAGACCTTAAATATATGATGACCCCATTTTTTGAGAGAAAGAAAACCCGCAGTATTATATTCAGAACAATATGGTCGTTTCGCAGAAATGTAGAATTAAATGTCAAAGCCTTAAATCGCAATGATTTATTAGACAATTAATCGTGACTGGACTAAACAAATAATAACAATTTTGCAATCAATATAACATTTATCTGCGTGTGGTTGCCATGCCGTTGATTTCCCGTCAGCGTGCCGCATGCCTAACCCCGATCTTTACTCATGCAAGTCTAGCAGTGATGGTCTCACCTTCAGCGTGTCTTGCGTTGCTACTGGCGCTCCAGTCGGGTCTTAATCACGGCCCTCCACTGAGCATTCCCTGTCTGGGTTTCCGCTCCGTCGTGGCAGGGCTGGTTGAAAACCGTCATCTTCAGCCCCCGCTTTCCACCGAACATTTTCTCAACATAGAAGTGACATCGACATTTGTAACTGTCCCAATAACACGTCCTGTTCACCTTTTTCGGTCTGCAAGGGCAGTTCAGTTTCTTGAGATCCGGTCATCTCTACGCACACCTGGAAGCCGAAGCACGTGCGAACTCCAAGCCATAGAGAGGGGTGAGGGGGTGAGGGGGTGGTCTGTCGTCAGCTCTTCTTTTCACCTCCACCTTCATTTCAGGAATCATGTTTTTACCGCTCTGCAGATAGAAGCTGGCTTTGTTTCTTCAGACATCTCTCCATCCATTTGCGCTTCCTGTGACAGCGATGCTCTCAAGACTTCAGCGAAAGGAGTGTGAGTCACTTCCGTCTGCTGCGGTGCTCTAATGCATATCCTCCTCAGTCTGATTTTCTGCATTTGCAGGCTCTTCCGTTTCTCACGGCTTCTTGTCGAGCAAGTTCCAGTCAGTTCATCGCTGCTTCTGTGAAGCACCTGAAGAATCATACTGACTTCTCGTATAGTTTGAGCACAGTTGCATTTGTCCGATCGGTTCTTCGTTTAAACCCAACTTTCGAATCATCTCTTTCAGTGACGTGATTTCATCTTTCATCTTTACACGGCTTACCACAGCAGTTCCTCACGTTATCGAACGTCCTTCCTCTCAGGAAACAATAGAGCAAAGTAGCAAAGTGTTTCGCCTTTTTTCACTTTGTTTGCAGAGAGAAATTCACACGTGTTACAGATTGAATGAATCTTTTTTACATATGAAGGACATGGACTGATTAAGAGAGTTCAATCCTAATTCTGCTGTGCTCCATCAGCACACAGTCCCTTCTGTTATCATTTCTAGTGACATTTAGATCAAAATGACGACTCCTAAAATTGTACCTGGAACTTTGAGTTGATCACTGTGTTTTTTTATCATATGTATGCTTAGAATGATGCAGATCAAATGAAGATCTGTATTACAGTGATATTGACACAGAATGTCTCTGACAGAACCCAGTCAGACGTCACACTGGATGATAACTGGTCCAGTATTGGCTGTGGTCCTGCTGCTGGTGCTGCTGGGGGTTTCAGTGATAATATACAAGCGCTCCAGGAAAAGTAAGTCACACATTCAATGACTTTACATATTCATATCAGTGTTTAGTTTCAGCACTGCTAACAGATGTGTGTCTGTTTGTGTTTATCAGGTGAAGAAATGATTTGATATGAGGTGAGTCAGACCACAACCCTGCAATAGGACTTGTAAACTTTGAGTAAAAAAATGCTTAAGTCAGATGTGTTTATTGGCATGTTGGTTGTTTTTTTTCCTTTATGAAAATCAGGTTGCCACGTGTTTTTGTACGGTGTAATTCATACAGCTCACAATTGCCATGCATTTGGCCAGAGATACTGATCAACACCACCTGAAGATGTGAGATCACATGATTTGTTAACTGCTGTGGTTTGTGTTTTCTTACAGAACAATGATGGTGAAAATAAACCCTTCACCCCTGTACATTTTAAGAAGACGTCCAGCATTAATCAGGCTCATAATCCTTTATGTGTTGACACTTTTATCTATAGCATTAAACTATACATTCCTTTCTGAGTATGTGCAATGCCTGGGATCGACCCCACGCCCTTTGCGCTGCTAGCGCCACGCTCTAACCACTGAGCTACAGGAAACATATTCTTATATATTACTAATCGATTATTAAACCGCGATATCTCCCAATCGAAATAGTGACATAAATATGAAGATCCAATCAATATTTTTGATCAATTTGACTTTGATCAATTCATTTTTGTGCGTTTGAAAGAGGAAAGGCGATAGGACAACAGCTGCAGCATGTGCGGTTTGAGGATTGGATACAAAGTTTTTTGGGGCGTTGTGTTGAATTAAGTAAGAATATTAACCTTTAAAACATGTCTACAGTTCTACATTACCACTACATTACCCCATACAGCATTACAAAGCATTCTATGACCCAGATATACAGTTATCACCTTAATGTAAAATGAAATGTTCTTAAGAAACATCAGATCTTTCAAAATGTATACAATTTGACATGTTTGTTGGGAGAATTGTTGGGTTGGCTCTAACCGTGTGTAGGGGGCCCCAGTAAAACAAATTACATAGGGCCCCCAAAAATGCTTGGGCTGGCCCTGGTCAGATAAATGTGCAACCGAAGGAGTGATGTGTTTTGCGTCACTGATCACTATGCTTCTTAGTATGTTTCTGATTAAACTCGGAGCTTTGAGGTGTGTGTGTGTGTGTGTGCGTGCGTGCGTGCGTGCGTGCGTGCGTGTGTGTGTGTGTGTGGCTACTGGTGGAGGAATGACCAAATGTATAGATATTATCCATTTTGTGCCTAACCTAATGGCCTTCTGCTGTCAATCTTCATCTTGAGATTTTTGTTCGCATTCATGGTGCACTTTTGTTTGTTTCTACTGTTACAATGTTATTTTGATCATCTGTCTGTGGCGTAGTCTACTGTCCAGCCACAAAACCCAATTTGTTGTAATTTTGAGTATCACTACTCTTGTAAGGTTTTTATATTTAAAGGACCTGGAAGCTGTACCACTTCTCGTTTTGTGGGGTTAGTCAGGGAGTTTGATCTTATTTTGTTCATTTGTTTTTCTTTTGTGTAGTGTAGTTATCTTTAACTCCCTGACTAGGTAGAGGTTATTTTATGTTTTTATGTTGGCTTTTCCACTTCTGAGGAGATTTTGCCTACCTTTACACTTTTTTAGTTGCCTTATTGTTATCTATTGCATCCAGTTTAAATAAACCATTTATTTTTACTCCCTATGGTTGTGTGTGTTGATGGTTGTATTCTTTTCTTTCTTTAGTCCTTCCTACAACACCTAGATTTTGTAACAGAACTGGATGTAACAGTAGGCTACTTCGGGCTTATTAAGAAGTCATTACCTTACGTCATTGCATGATATCCGAGTCTCAAGCAAGAATAAAATAAAATGAATCAAAACATAAAAAAATGAACACGCTGAATCAATATATTTGTATCAATACATTTATGTTTGTGTTTTAAAAGGATTTACCGTCGGTTATCCTAATAAGGTACTTAATCATTTTTGAACGCAAGGTCGCCCCCTAGTGGTTGACGCATTTACGCACTTTGCGTGTGGAGAGGCCTGGCACTATGTCTTGAGAATCAGCAATTTAGCACTCTGAGAAAATCTAAATACGAATGAATCACTCATTGAAATGTAAAAAATCACCTATTCAAAGAATAAAATCTAAACACAAATAAGCTGAAAATGTGTATCAGAGATGGATTTTAAAACAGTCGATCAACGTCTGGTGTTGACATGTGCGTACACAACATCCTCCTCTTCTTTAACGCTCTGCGAGAACCACAAAAATCAAGATTAAACAAAACAGGCTATACAGTATATGTGTATGTTTTAATGTATGTATGATCAAAATGATTAGGCCTACATGTATGTATTGTGATTAGCCTTTGGGATCTGGGCTAGTGTCTGTTTATCTCATGCTTATGGCATGTGTGTCATTTTTATATGCTTTGGTCTGCAGGTGACAATGTAAATTGTTTTATAAATAAAGTGAATGAGTGAATAAAACATGATCGAAATATTTCTCACAGAAAACCATTCTGAAGCGAGTTTATTTTTAGAAATATTAATATCTAAACTATATCATATTGTATGGTATCTATGTGGTGCAAGTGAGGTGTGAATTATTGCACGCTTCACAAGATTTTTAGCTGTATGTTTTGATAAGAATCAAGCATTTAAATTTAAACTCTTTAGGAAAGAGGTGTGTGTGTGTCATGATAATCTCACCTGCTTCTGTTGATTTCGTCTGTAGAATGTTGTTTCAGCGTAAGTAATGTCATCATCACGGGGCTGATCTGTAACAATAAAGACAAATGGCATTCTAATAAACGCTTTCCCAACCGAGACGGCTTTAGACTGTTGAATATAGTGCATGACATTCTGTGTCAATAAACAGCTGCATTCGCTAAATAAACAATAATATACATAATAATAAAAACATTTATCTTTACTTTGTGCTCCGGCCCAGTTTGAGATCACACTATTCCTTTCATGCACGAGTAACTGTGCTAAACTAAACGTTGCCCGAGTCTCTTCAAGCGGGTCTGAGCATGGTACAGAGCGCTCACACTATAAGACGTGCTTAGATACGGTTCAGATGGGGTAGTGTGAGCAGACACCTCTCTAGACAATCTTCATACTGTCTTTCTCCTCTCATCAGTTGTCATTTACCTTCTTCGTGTGTTTTTCTGTGTTTTCTGCACATGAAGTAGATCAGAAGTGCAATTACAATCATCACAGACCCAGCAGCCACAGCACAAGAGAGAGGAATGATGAGATGTGTTTCTCCTGATGGAGTATGAAGATCTGCTGTTGAAATGATACACAACAACAACAACAATCTGAGAGTTCAGTTCATTCAGATTAAAGCTGGACAAGAGAAAACTCTGTTAAGTTTATTGGTTTTATGTCTAAAAAACAAAGACTTTGAATGTGTCCTAAAGAACATACTCATTTGTAATCGTGTGTGATTTCTTTCACTGTGCACCACGATATGCAATGTTGTACAAAGCAAATCTGATTCAACTGTACACTGTCAAAAATGATTCGCCAATTACTTATCACAACTTCACATTTTTTTGAGTTAAGTTAACTTCTCTAGATTTAATTTGTTGAGATAACTCAAATATCAGCGGTTATAATGGCTACAAATTAACACTTCAAGTTTACTGAACTTAATCTTTTAAGGCAGCACGAACACTTACTTTTTTAAGTTGAAACATCAAACATTTTTTTACAGTGACACCCATGAACATGTGTTTACCTGACATACTGAGACTCTGTGATGATGACGACGATGATGAAGTTTGTGTAGATTCACTGACAGCAGTATGAACTTAAAAATATTAGAGAATCACAGAAATGTAAATAGAACATAAATAAAAAGTAAGTAAAGTGATGCTGTATCTGTCAGCAACTGTAAAAATGATTTGTTGTTTTTACTTGAGAAATTAAGTTACCCGGCTGCCTTAAAATGTTTAGTTAATTAAACTTCAAAATATTAGTTAACATAACGATTTTGCATCAAATTCATGTACAGCTATAAAGAGAAAGTCAACATGAAGCATGATGTGTTGACATATAAGGTAAGTATTTGATTCTCAAACTCAAACTACACAGTAAAACTCTACTCACTGTTAACAGTAAGATTGAAAATCTTTGTCATGTCTTGACTAGTTACAGTATGTAGATGATAAAGTCCAGAGTGTTGAGATGTGACGTCTGTGATGGTGAGATCTCCAGTCTGATTGTTCATCTTCAGTCTGTCTCTGAATATCTCAGTCTCACCATTATTATCATATGTGGGATTATTCACTGATCTCATGATTGAGGCGATGACAGGACCATCCACTCCAAACCTCCACTCCATCACCTCATATCTCTGTATGTGAGTGAGATGAGTGTGTAGAGTAACAGAATGTCCCTCCATCACTGACACTGACTTCACTTCATCACCAAACACACCTGAACAACACAAACACAAACACACCTGAACAACACAAACACAATCACACAATTACAACAAAAATTAAAACAACAAAAAGTTGTTTTTATAACTGCTGTTTACACACTAAAAGTGCTACTTGACTTACTGTAAAACCATTCAGTTGTAGCATCATCATCACTGTAAAAAACGTACTTTTACAGAATGTTTCTGGTATTTTTACAGATTTTCTACGTAAAAAAATTAACTAAAAATTACAGAGAAGACCGCAAATTTACAAGAAAAGCGGGTAAAAACATGTCATTTTACTGGGAAAACATTTATTTTGCAGGTTATTTCTGGCGCCCCAGCTGTGCCCAGCTGCCAGAAAATTTCTGATTTTTTAAACAAGATTTTACTTTTTGCAGTTTATATTTGAAATACGATCAAAAACTGTAAAATTACAGAAAAAAGACAACAATTTTACAAGAAAAATGGGGGAAACTATTTATTATATATCCTTATATCCTGTAATTTTACAGGAAAAACTATTATTTTACGGTATATTTCTGTCGCTTCAGTTGACAGAAAATTTCTGTTTTACAGATTTTTTTACAGTGCAGATCAACTCAATCTGTGAGTATTATCTGTTTTACACTCTTTTTGCAATTACTAAGCAAAACACTGAACACAATTCTCACATGAACACATTTTAGGTGTGTTCACACTGCGCACACTGATGACAAATGATCATCGCGAGACACGACAGTATACCGTTAAGAGCTATACAGAGTCATCTACACTCTCATGGCAACACTGGTGAAGTAGACGTGATCAAAATTCATATGTTTTTGCATTAAGATTGGTACACTGAACATCAAATATAGGTTCGTGAGAATGTGTCAGAATAAAAATGTGATCCAGTGTGGGTCAAAGAGAGTCAAGCCCAAGCATTGAGTTAAATTCCCTACACTCTTTCAGACTCATTTAAGGTTTAAAAGCCCAATATGAACAGACTTCAGAGGGACTTTGACAGTAAATAATGTGGATGTTGAAGAGACGTGTGAGAAGTGTGTCGCGTGTAAACTTCACTTCCCCATCACATGTGGTTCTTTAGTAACAGACGCTGAAGGCCGTGACATCTTTGAGAGAGCGCCCAGACTCATGTGTGCCTTCGTACCCTGATGCCACACCACGGGTTGTTGTTGAATAAAGTGTTTGATTCTGCAGGAGATGTGTGAATGTTTGCAGGTTGTGTAGTGTTGCGTGTAAAGACAAGAGGAAATTGCATCAGGTATTTGACAAGTGTGGTGCTCTTAAATCAACACAAAATAACTTGTGAAAAAAAACCACAGTTTGAAGATCGTTTTTAAAAACATGATCATAAAACGAACGTTGACAAAAGAACAATAGTGACTTCAAGTGATATGAAGAGAAAGATAGAAAGAGTTGGACTGAATATGTTCGTGCACACAAACACTAATGACAGACACATTATAAATGACTTTGATTCTTTATTATCGTTCATCCAGGACGAAGAAGTCAATCAACACTTCTGTGCAGCATCTTTAGTGACGGCGTTTTTTCCAGCGTTTGGTCTTTATGCTGGTTTCATCACTTTCTCTAAAAAATCTCTTGAAAACTATAAAGTGCAAATATAACGTCTTTAAGCAGCTGATATAAGTTCACTTTTGTATCACGGGCCATCCGTCTGTGTGATCTCAGGACAGTTGTGTTACTTACACATGTATTTTGAAGCGTGTAGTATACGTGACAGTCTAAATGATGATTTAATGTGAGTGTGTTAGTTTGAGATGAACATGTGTAATGTGTTGTCCCGCATCACTGTAACTGTCCCATGTGCATTAATAAAGTGTTCAACTCAACATTATTACAGAAACAAACCAAGAGTTCAGATGCAAAACCCTCTAAATCCATCAGACGTTGTGTCTTTCAAGCGAGTGTTTTTTATCAGGCTCCTAGATTCACTTCCATCAGTAGCAGATATTTCACACCGGGCATTGTGTGCTATTCACCACGTTCTGAAGCGAAATTATTTGAGTAACGTCTACATTTACATTTACATTTACATTTACATTTACATTTATTCAGGTTTTTATACGTGTGGAGAGCATTCACTTCACATTAGAATCTTATTTTTGAAGGAGGCTTTACGAGGCTTTTGCATCTGAACTCTTCACATATAGAAATAAAGTCAACTTACCGATCAGAGTCCACAAGCACAACACAAGAGATGTGTGAAGCATTTTCTGTTGTGATGTTGTGAAATAATAACTCTCTAAAAGTGATCCAAACACAACAGAAGTGTTGCATTAATGCCGTTTCACTAATGGAAACTTTAATGTTATATCTTGACTAGTTGACAGGAGGTGGAGAGGTGTGGTTTCCAAGTGTGTGTGTGCGTGCGTGTGTGTGTGTGTGTGTGTGTACATCCATCTTTTGGAGGACCCGTTCAAGTGCAGTTGAATGAGGACTAAGAGAGTAAAGGGAGGACATTTTGGCCGATCCTTCCTGAGACCCATTTAAAGGGCTGTTTGAGGGTCTTGGGAACTTGGTTTTAGGGTTTAGGTGAACATGTTTCATCAGTGTGTGGTTGTCAGTTCTCTGTTCTGTTCTGTTCTGTTTTGTTCTGTGGTGTGGTGTGTCGGGGCACTGGTGTGAAAGCGGCTGAATAAACTCATGAAGAAGGATTCGGTCCCTCTGGAGGTGATGCTGAGAGGAGAATGATGATCATCACAGACAACACCTCTCATGACACCTCTCACCTCTCAAGTGATTTTAGCTGAAGACTGATCCCACCCCGGTACAACAAGGTGCAGTCGGTCATCTACTGTACAATACATCCCTCAAGTGTGTTTTCAATGGATTTTTAAACAGGAACTGCGTGTTTTTATTTACAAACCTATTGGTAGAAAATCAACAAAGTGTATTACAGTCGTTTTGTTTTCATAGGGAGTAAACCGTAGAGACAGAATGTAAAATTAAATCTCCTGCAGTTTCCTCAGATGAACGCTAGATGTCACTATCACACAACGCTAAAATGCCACGAAGAAGAGCTTTCGTCATAAATAAATGTCTTTACGAACCCTGCAAACAAAAGTGCACATTTTCTATCACATTAAAGTGCAAAACGAGCTTCTTTCACTATGAATTTAAACGGGTATTGTTGTACCTACCCCGTTGTAAGATACATTGCTCTGACACGAGCACTGACGTGCGCGCGTACATAGTGCAATCATTCAATAACTACGCACAGAAATGACTACCTACATATTTATAAAGGGCCACAGAAAACTGACGTGTCATTAAAAACAGCGCTCTTGTGCTTAAGCTGCACTGTATGTGCAATACCACCACTGGTCGCCAGAGGCTGCAGCTGAACTTCCGGTTGACTTAAATGCGCTTTTTTATTCATAAAAAGACTTGGGTTTTATTTGATGTTTATTCGATGCATTTAAAGAAATGTTGAGGAAAACAACGCAAAAATATGTCTCAGTTTGGGGTTTTTTGCTCATGAATACGGTGGAATATGGATGATCGGTTTATTCGTTTTTCTGTTTAGAAAACAAAAGCGAATGATGCGAAGGTACACGGACCCACAATGAAATCAACGGTGTTAAAGTTAGTTTTTTATTAACAAGAACAATACTGCACTGTAAAATAATACAGCCTAATCAACACCAACCATTACAGTCTACTGCAGTTTCATTGTCTCACCACTAGAGTTCACAATTACAGCACTGACAACACAGATCTACAGACACACGACTCCGCATTTTAATGATACTTTTAATACACATTTTATGATAGAAATGTTATTCATATTTAATGGAAACTAAATATACAACTGTTTGTAATGTCATACATTCAATGGAATAGAAGTGTTGATGAGTTTTGCAGTTTTTGCACAAATATCAGAACCTTCATGTCATTTTCAAAATTCACAACCTGTGATCAGAATGCACATTTTTCAGAACTCTTAACAACTCTTACAAAGGCTTGGATACAATTAACATGGACCAACGATCATGTGTTCATTGAACCAAAATCACCCGTTCAAAATGACACAACTTAACTTCAAAGTATTACCATTTCAAAATGCAAATCACACATTACAATGGTTTAATTGCAATGATCGAACTATCAACTGCTCAAAATGATGAGTTACTGTTCCATCACTCTTGATGCATGGTCTTTATGGCACATTGCATCATGAAATAAAGGCATCATGAACGTTTCAGGATAACTAGATCAATGCATAACCACAGAACATGTCCCAGCGGGACGTCATTATAGACGTCATACAGTATTTCATCATCATTCTTTTCTTCACAGTGTCAGACATAGTTTCTATGGTCCCGTGTACCACTTTTACAGACCACGTTTTCATATTTGACAAAACTGTATGCGTTGGTAATTGCTTATGTGGTTTTACTGTAAGGAGTTCATGCCAACTCATTACTGGTGATACTGGTGTGCCTATAGTGAGATGAGGCTCAATGAAGACACAGAGGTGTACATGCCTGTTCCTCAACCCAATTGAAGAATTTTTCTCCACATGAAGGTAGAAGGTATAGGATAGCACCCTCATGAACAAGTCACTCTTCTCCAGACCATGGACGATGCATGCGATGACATCACAGCAGATTCACCATGACAGACGATTCTTTCCTAGATGTTTGGCAAATGAAAACATGCAATGTGATGTGGATGAGAACCATGTTGATTGAAATATAGTGCATTGAGGAACACTTCAGTTCACCTTTTACTCAAAAACCCATGTTGTCGTTCGATTCATTTCATTTTGTACCACAAAATAACCAATGGGCTGCTTCTCAATTGGGAAGTACGGACTTGCGTTCTCGTGCAGACCAAACAGCGCAAACATGCACTCCAGTCTGCATTCAGTCCGTCCTTGATATCAAGAACACATCCGGGTACTTTCATGCGTTCTGTACAGGGATGTAACGATTCACTCAGCTCACGATGTGATGCGATGCGATCCACGATTCTGATCTCACGATGCAATTTATTCACGATTTATTTTTACAAAATGAGTTGAAACAAATTAGAAATGAACAACTTCCCTTGCATTATTTCATAAATGCTTCACGTTTCTTTGTATAATATTTTTTTTTATTTCAAATAACAAAACTAAACTGCAATTTTAAAACAAATTAATAATAGAAAAAGTATCTTTAATATAAACAAACTAATACTGTCTGTGCTTTTCTTGGATTTTTTTGCATTTAAGAAATATCAGCATGTCCACGTTTAAGTTTGCAGTGAACATGGCGGCCCCTGCTGTTCAAAAAATGTATTGCGATTCAGTTCACACTTCAACCGATTTGAATCGTCACACGTTATAATCGATTTTCAACCGGCTCACGGTGAATCTTTACATCCCTAGTTCTGTGTACTGGTGTTCTTGAGTATTTGAACCAGACTGTGACAGACAATGATGACATAGAGCGAGAACACACCCAGCTAGCACACTTACGCCTGTAAGATGTCTGCTAAAGATCTGGAAAACATCTGCTGTGTAAAAACATCTGCTAAATCTTAGAGCTGTTGTACATCCATTCTAAACCATAAACATCTTACAGACGTCTTATAGAGGTCTATATGACATCAGACGTCTCAGAGATGTAGGGTGGATGAGCAGACGTCAATGCAGACGTCAAATAGACAATTTGACATACAGTCCTGATATTGTATGAGTGACACACTGAGGTGCTGTACTATCAACGTGAAGTGGAAGTGGTCTGTGCAGTCAGATAGTTTGCTTTTATCTGAATTTCAGGGAAGCACATCGTCGACATGCACTGACAAACATAAAGGACTTATAATAATGCTATGGCAAAAAAAGTGCATTTTCAAATATCTGTAGTTTATCAGTGTTTAAAAAAAATGATCTTCACTACCGTGATAGCATCTGGGAGACGTCTATTTGATGTCTGCATTACATCTGCAAAACATATTTTTCATATTGTTCATCCGAATACGTCTCTGAGACATCAGATAGACATCTCCTCACCTTAGAATTATAAAGGTTCTATCTGACATTTTCGTCAAAATTGAGTTATTCACATATTATGCGACAACTTATTTACATTATGCCACCTTTGTTTTTTAAATGTGTACATCTTGGGACTTTTTTAAGAAAACAAAAAGGTTCTATCTACAGAATCGGATTATAATGGAGAGGCTCAGAGATGACGTGTTTTTAACCCGGAAGTAAGCGCCGCGACCGAAAGCCTATGCATTTTTCCCCAGAATAAAGTCCAGGAGCTGCTTTGTGTCTAAACCAACAGAAACTGAATGATTCCTGCAATAATGTGTTGAATTACCCACCATATACCCACCTAAAATTAACATCTGCACAATAGATAAAACAATTAGCACAGTCTTTTATATGAAATATGAAACGAAATGCCTTAAAAGCCTGTAAATGTAACTTTTTTTATACAAGTAAACACATTATTACAACACTAATTTCATGTTTTATAAAACATTATAAGTAAATTGTTTGTTTTGCTTGAAAATGTGTGGCTTTAATGAATGTTTTGCAGATAGAACCTTATAATTCTAAGCAGAAAGTGATTTTTCAGAATCAGAAGGTTTGACCCGTTCCAAAAATCCCCATTCACAAATTTCAGAAAATGTTGATATTGTACATTTAGAATACATGTAGGGTCTCAGTCTTTTTCGTGTGTAAAATACGATAGTTTAGATACGAAACGTACAATAGTTTTGTCAGAGTTGGAGTAGCTTGTGTGGTGTCACTTGCCTGTCAAATTAGTGCTTTACAGCTTTAACAAATTTGAACAGAAGTTCAGAAATACAGTAAATGAGAATGCACTTGATTTGAGCGCAACTCCTTTCATGCGTACTCTGCATTTATAGGAAGGAGACGGAGAATGCACTGATTCTAACCCTACAGTCTTGAAAGAAAGACATGGGTACATATGTGATTTAGGCCCTACTGGTTTTTATGATGCGATGTAACGTTTCTTCTATCGCTTCTGCTGCCTGAATGGATGTTTTTGTCCGGTTAAAATTGCAATGCGCAGGAGCGTCAATGAGTACGTGCATGCGCAGCTTAAAGAGAACATTGGCTGTAATATTTCTTTACCCGTGCTTTACATTTTAACTAAAGTTCAAATAATTACCAGACCCCTTGCAGGACCCCCAGTTGAAGACCCATGCTCTAGTGGTTTGTTCCTTATGTAAAGCTATCGGATGACTTAGATCAATCTTGGAATATAGCTAGTGGATAAAAAACATTATGGTCACTTTATAGTAGTTTAAAAACCACCTAGCAACCACTCAGAACACCCTAGCAACATAACTGTCTGTCTGTCATAGACTTCAGTTCTCATGCAAATGCAATAAGGTTTCTCACATACCCAGTGCTGAATACTCAGCCGTGCAGGTGGTTTACGAATAGTTTGTTGACCCTTAAGATATCCCATAAATGTAGATCCTGACTGAGACCAGTTCTTCGAATCTTTGCGTAGCTTTAGCCCAAAAAACGCCCTTTCCACATCTATCGTCAGTTGTACTGTCCTGTTCCAGCCCCGTCGTCTTGAGATATGACTTGTAGAATCTGGTTCAGTTTCTTTGAACACCTGGTTCCACTTCCTCTCTGTGGGGCAGTCAATGATGTCATTTCCTGGCTGTGAGGCCATTGATGCATTTCTAACTTCTCTCCTTTTCCTGCTTTTCACCTGTCTGTCTGTCTGTCTGTTTATCTGTCTGTCCGTCCTTCCGTCTGTCTACCTGTCTGTCTGTCTGTCTGTACCAGAGCCGGCCCCCCTCGCCGCCACTAGGGGGCCCCCAAGAGCACATGAAATTACAGCTTTTTTTGTGATATATTCTTGACACATCCATTTTCTCACGTAGAGCCGTACCCACAATTTTTTCTGTGATGTGTGTCAAAATTTGTGAAATTACTGACTAAACGCAACATTGTAATATCAAAAGCTCGCTTCCAGGGTTTGCATAAAAAAATGTTGCAACGTTTGTAGTTGACGGTAGATTTTTGTTGAAATGTTTATTCATTTTTATTTACGACAATTTAAGCTGCTGCACAACATATGATAGCCGTGTAATATAACAATTATTATGTAATGGTCTACAGTTTAGGGCGCTATAGTATTTCAAGAACACCTGATGCACATTCCTTCTACTTACTTTTCTATAAGCACAGTTAACAAACGTAGCTTTTGCGCCCACGAAAATTACTTGTACGCATTGAAGTCGTCAACACAATAAACCCAAACCCTCTAGCGGTGATTTGTAGTTCCAGCAATGAATGTTCATGGATCTGTAGTTCTGGGGCGAATCCAATGAGAAGTGAACATCCGTATACACTAACTACCTTCATAGAGCACACAGCTTGATGTTTAGCTCTGGACGTAACAGCGCAATTGTGTTTAATAACGTGACAGTTTCAAATACACGTGCGAATGGAGCAATAAAACAACGTCACTGAGTTCGTATGGCGTCCTCTCCTGAAGTCCCCTTCAAAGACGCAAAAACAGTTTGGATTCGCCCAAATGTAGCAAAGTCCGTTTACGGAAGTCGTGCCACTCGGCGGCTATGTTTGCAACGCCTCTGGGCAGCTATTTACGTCATAGCAAGTCCACAGTCCTATCTACTTGAATGGGGGAAGGCAGATATTTCTAAACACGCTGGCTAAAATCACAATTAAACAGCATATTTCAGATCAATAATTAAACATGACATGAACTGTATCATAACTTTGGTTCGCTAAGCTTAAATTGCGCTAAAAATCACCCTTTTCGATATCGCCTCATCTACTGCGCCTGCGCACAGGCTGACAAGCGCCTCACGAGAGCCCCGCCCCAGAGAATCGTCAGTTGTTATTGATTGACGATTGGCTCGTTTTAATGGAAGGCGGGACTTGCTTCGCTAGAGCTGAATTAGGTTTTAGGCTCATTCAACTTGATGCGGCGCCGCAAGATCCGACAGGCGGATGACATCAAAGTATCGCGAGAGCGATTCGAAAAACGATTGGTTTCGAATCGCTCTCGCGGTACTGTGATGTCATCCGCGTGTCGGCTCATGCGGCGCCGCATCAAGTCGAACAAGCCTTATGTCTAGAAGGGGTACAGCTACCTCCACTGGGCACTCGCACTTCAATACCGCATCATTTTTGTCGTCACACTGAAAACAGTTGATTAATATTTTTATATAAAAATATAGTAGATTTATTATTTTAAGGTTAGGTTTAGGGTTGGGGTAGTTGTAGGCGTTAGCTAATGTAATTTATTGTAATTATATGGCAAGATTTTTAACCTTCTAGCAACAACCTGGCCGTTAGGTGGCGCATCTTGTTAATATTTCTTTGAATGTAGCTGTGGACCGTCCGCGAACTTCCGGGATAAACAAACAATTCTAATTTAAGAAACTATTTAGACATGACGGATCATATATTAATCTTTAGTCTTTCGGTGCTCCTGGCCGGTTAGTGGGAGTGTTTTAATGAATGTGTTTGGTGCAAAAAATGGCAACACCCACTAGTAAATGTTATTGTTATAAAAGTGTATGTCCGCGTATAAGCAGGTTTTGTGCGTGTTTATCAAAAGTGTTGGGGCGGGGCCTACCTTAAGCTTAAACATGACGATATCCTTTGTTTATTAAACGGTTAGTTAGGGTTAAGGCTTTAATTGTTTTTACTTAACGAAAGCTGGATTGATGCGTAATCTTTCTGCTTTCGTATTTGTATTGTGAGTTAACCTTTTAAAGCAATAACCCAGTTAGCACAGGTATGTCTGCTGAAGATCTGGAAAACATCTGATAAACGTCATAGAAATCCATTTTAAATCATAAACATCTTACAGATGTCTTCTAAATGTCTACATGACAGCAGACATCTCTCAGACGTATCGCAGATAAGCAAACAATCAGAAATAGGTTTCGCAGATGTAAATGCAGACATGAAATAGACGTCTTCCAGATGTATGTGTTATCAGGGGCTAGTGCTGTATGGTGAATAAACCACACCACTTCGCATCATGCCTATTCACGATGAAGCACAGCCTCCAGTGCATTATTGTTTACACCGACACATAAGAGTTTGTGTTTGTGTTGTGCAGGTGCTGATGATGTTGTGAGATTGTCAGAGATTAAAGGAGGTTCTGTGACTCTACGCATCAAACCTGATGAAATACAGAAAGCTGCAGATCTGCTCTGGATGTTTAATGACGAAGTCGCATTAATTGCAAGAATTGACAGAGAAACACACGAGACCTCAATACCTGGAAACACAGATGAGAGATTCAGAGACAGACTGCAGGTGGACGATCAGACGGGATCTCTCACCATCACTGATGTCAGAACCACAGACTCTGGACTTTATAAACTACAGATCAGCCGCAGTTCTGGGATTTCATACAAGAGATTCAATGTGACCGTCACTGGTGAGTGAATCACCTGCTAATTCTTGTCAATCATTTTTGACGGTAGTGAACCTGACAGAAATATATTTATACTTAAAGGGTTCGTTCACCAACAAATAAAAGTGAATTATTTGCCCTGAAGTCGTTCCACAGCCACAAGACCTCTGTTGATTTTCAGAAGACAAATGAAGATAGTTTTGATGAGATCAGAGAGCTTTCTGATCCCCCCATAGACAGCAGCACAACGTCCAATCAAAGCGCAGATAGTAAAGACATCATTAAACTAGTCCATGTGACTCGGTTTTACTTTGATGAAGTGACAAGAATTCTTTTCGTGCACAATAAAACAAAAATAACCACTTTATTCAACAAGTTCGTTTCTTCTGCATGCGTTCTGCGCAACCACAAGGGCATGCAACCAATCCACGTGGAACTGTGTCGAATATGGCGCATGCTCTTCTGGGCGCGCGTTGGCGACTGAGACGGAAAGAAGGGAATTGTTGGGAAGTGGTTATTTTTGTTTTTATTGCGCATAAGTATAGTTGCCGCTATGGTGGACACTGACAAACATAAAGGGTGACTAATAATAATAATAAAATGGCAAAAAATAAGTGCATTACTTCACTACCCTGATAGCATCTGAGAGACATCTATTTGATGTCTGCATTTACATCTGCGAGACGTTTTTCTTTTATAGTTTGCTCATCTGTAATACGTCTCGGAGATGTCTGCTGTCAGATGTCATATAGACGTCTAGAAGATGTCTGTAAGATGTGTATGATTTAGAATGGAGGTAAAACAGCTCTTTCTAAGATGCACGGCCGATGTTGGGTAGGGTTGCACCAGCCATTCGTAAGTTCTTTCTTAAAAGTGAACGTAAAGTCCGCACTAGAGGCTTAGTAACTACTAGCAAGTTTGTAACTAAATCTGTATGTTATTCGGTTGCACCGTTTGGTCTTAAGGCAGAACGTAGCTAGTAGAACGTAAGCTCTCCGTAAAGTAATGCGTAGTCACATAATATGACGTTTACCTTTAATAGTCCAATAGCTGCCTTTAAATTCATGAGAAAAAGTTGTGTTGAGATGTTGTGAATTTCAAAACATTCTTGAATTAAACTTATTTTACCTCACATAATAACATGATTAAATAGAATCCCAGCAAACACAGAACGTTCCACTAACGTTAGTTTTTGGTTCCCTTTTGGTTATTTTTTTGAGAACCAAAAAATAACGTTCTAAGAACGTTCTTTTCCGGTTTTATTTTTGCAACCAGAAAATAACGTTCCCAGAACGTTGCAGGCTGATTTTTTTAAATAACCAGAAAATAACGTTCTGGGAACCAAAAACTAACGTTAAGGGTACGTTCTGGGAACCAAAAACTAATGTTAGGGGAACGTTCTGGGAACCAAAAATTGTTTGCTGGGATACTACCTATCACGAATAACATATTTCAGATTATATTCACAAAACAAATACAACCTAATTAACGCAATAATAAATGACATGCAGTATGGGTGATTACATTTTACTGCCAACCGCCAATGAAATAAAAACATGATTTTATTGTGACGTGCACAACACAGGCAGATATACACACACCCATTCACTTCTATTGTAGGAAAATGCTGCGGAGGTCAGACTTTCCATGAACTTGATTATACTTTAGTGGTCTATTCCTTACGTAAAGCTGTGAATATAGCTAGTGGATAAAAAACATTTATGGTGGTTTTATAGTAGTTTAAAAACCACTCAGAACATCCGAGCAACATAACAGTTCTCATGCAAATGCAGTCAGGTTTCTCACATACCCAGTGCTGAATACTCAGCCGTGCAGGTGGTTTACGAATAGTTTGTTGACTCTTAAGATATCCCATAAATGTAGATCCTGACTGAGACCAGTTCTTTGAATCTTTGCGTAGCTTTAGCCCAGAAAACGCCCTTTCCACATCTATCGCCAGCCCCCGTCGTCTTGAGATATGACTTGTAGAATCTGGTTCAGTTTCTTTGAACAACTGGTTCCACTTCCTCTCTGTGGGGCAGTCAATGATGTCATTTCCTGGCTGTGAGGTCATAGATGCATTTCTAACTTCTCTCCTTTTCCTGCTTTTCACCTCAACGGCTCTTTGCCGGTTTCTCTTGGTCTCTTGGTTTCTCAAGCACCGAAGTATTTTGACCACAGTTGTATTTGGTTTTGATTTAAATTCAACGTTCTCACCTTTCCTCTTGTAATAGTCACTGGATGCCTTTCAGGAAACAATGGCGGAGAAAGTATTTGTGTTTTCTCTTTTCTTTATTTTTCCAGTAAGCAAATAGCAAAAATAAGCAAATCTATATATTAACTGCATTTATCTGTCTGTCTGTGTATGTGTCTGTCTGTCGTCTGTCTATCCATCCATCTATTTGTCTGTCTGTCTACCAGTCAATCTGTCTCTCTCTCTCTTTCTACCTGTCTGTCTGTCTGTCTATACATTTGTCTGTTTATCTGTCTGTCTGTCAATTTGTCTGTCTGTCTCTCTCTTTCTACCGGTCTTTTTATCCGTCTCTCTCTATCTGTCTGTATGTCTGTCTCTGTATCTGTTTGTCTCTCTGTCTGTCTGTCTATAAATTTGTCTTTGTGTCTCTCTCTTTCTCTCTATCTGTCTGTATGTCTGTCTCTCTATCTGTTTGTCTCTCTGTCTGTCTGTTTGTCTCTCTGTCTGTCTGTCTACCTGTCTCTCTGTCTGTCTCTCTCTCTTTCTTCCTGTCTGTTTGTCCGTCTCTCTATTTGTCTGTCTGTTTATCTGTCTGTCTACCAGTCAATTTGTCTGTCTGTCTCTCTCTTTCTACCTGTCTGTCTGTCTATAAATTTGTCTGTTTATCTGTCTGTCTGTCAATTTGTCTGTCTATCTGTCTGTCTCTCTCTTTCTACCGGTCTTTTTGTCTGTCTGTCTCTCTATCTGTCTGTCTGTCTCTCTATCTGTTTGTCTGTCTCTCTATCTGTTTGTCTGTCTGTCTGTCTCTTTATATGACATTGTAAGATTAATTACAGATCTGATTGTGAATCTGCATTAATGAATCATACTTCATTATTTTCAGTGGTGTTTAGGAAAAAATCACTTATTACTTTCAATATCTTGATTTGGATGAGAATGACCGGAGCAGCTAAACTAATTCATGTCTCTCTTTAGCCGTGACAGAACCCAGTCAGACGTCACACTGGATGATAACTGGTCCAGTATTGGCTGTGGTCCTGCTGCTGGTGCTGCTGGTGGTTTCATTGATAATATACAAGCGCTCCAGGAAAAGTAAGTCACATATTCAATGACTTTAAACACTGATATAAATCTGTTCTTTAAACACACATGTAATAGATTCAGCATTGCTAACAGATGTGTGTGTTTGTTTGTTAGGTAATGAAATGCTTTAATATGAGGTGAGTCACAATATCTTACATAAGAGGTAATGTACAGCCAGCCAGTAATAATCAGGTGATCAGAACCCTGATGTGAAACTGGATGTACATTATCTCACATATTACACAGACACACGATTAAATGATCAGACACGGCGTTCAGACAAGATAAAAATGAATTTTCATCTATTTATTTTCATTTTAATTCAATATACTATTGTTTAGGTATACAGCATATTTCATTCATTTGTTGGTAAATTATTTTATAAAACCAAGATGTCTCATAGTACCATTGTAATCCTGCGACTGGCCAATCAGAATCAAGCAGTAATGAGAATCGTTCAGTAGGAATTGTTGTCACATGAGGTCAGGTCTAATGCTGGGTTCACACCAACCGTGAATTAAGCGTTTTGCCTGAATAAATTACATACAAAGTCAATGCAAAGACGCGTATATACGCGAATGGGGCGCGCGATTGCCGCGAACGTGCATCAATCTGGTCTTCCGCGAAGGTTGAAAATATTCGTCAGATTACGTCACTCACATGAAAATAACGAAGTTTTCCTGTGAGTGATAAAGAGTGTGGAACGCGATTGTTCGCGTTTGGTGTGAACCCAGCTTTAGAGTAAGTGTAAGGCTGTGTTCACACCAAACGCGAAAAGTCGCATTCCTCGCGGGATTAGTTGGTTTGTTCATGTGAGTGTGGAGTGTCTTCACGTGCCCGGACGTGTCAAACAAATTCCTCGCTCAAGTTTTCAACTTGTGCGGAAGACGCGAAAATCGTGCGTTCGCGGTAAATGCGCCGCCCTGTTCCCATCGCCCGTCGCGAGATCATATCAGGTTGGTGCATGGTGTCACATATTATTATGTGGTGAAATTCATACATTTTACAGTTACACTCAATTCTCATGATCGTTAACCCCTGTGATTCTGTCTGTGTTTTCTTACAGAACAATGCTGGTGGACATTAACAGTTCTCTTTTGGGCTTGAAAACACAATACTGTTTGGATGCAACACCTATCACTACATCATAGATTCTCTCTAACCTTCCATCATATTTTATGATGTCATTAAGCATCTTTCCACGCGACTTCGCGTTTATCCAAGCCAAATCGCTATTACCATAAAGAAAATTGGAAACAAAACACCTGTGATATTGCACTCAAGTTCTTTGCTGCTGTTCATTTTCTGGGACTGTCTAATGCTGGATTTTTAGTTTCATTCGTAAATATTGTTATTGTTAACTCGCTGGGATGTTGTTGGTTTTTTGTTAAGTTTTTATTAAACCATTATGGCTGATTTATTTCTTATTTCTGTGTTTTGATTGAGAGAACACAACAAAGACATTTAAATCACACTTTTTTTTTCAAAATTTGTCACAGTAGCATTTTACCTCGAAAGCTAATTTTCTATAAAGCTGCTGTCAGATAAAATGTTTGAGAAAAGCTGTATACAAACCTGAATTAAAATCCCAATAATCTGAGCATTGTGTGCAGTGTATTCATTTAACAAAACGTTATGGCAATGATATTCAGTATACGAGGTGTCCTGGCAATATTCTATAATGGAAGTACAACATCAAGAAAACATCAAGGGGGACAAAATGACACCACCCAGCTGCCATGAAAACGGTATCTGAAATGAATCACATGCACTAAACACGTCAATACATCTTTAAATATAACTTTAGACTAATAAGAATCAACAACAGGAAATAACATCCGTGATAGCGCACACACTTCTGGGAGACGTCTATTTGATGTCTGCATTTACATCTGCCCTTCTTCTTCTAAGATGTGTATCAGATGTTTTACACAGCAGATGTTCTCCAGATCTTTAGCAGACACATGCTATCTGGGATATTTATTAATGCATTACTTGCATGCCTTGACAGGACTATGTAAGAATGATTAAATAAAATAGTGCAAAGATGCATACTATCCTCTTGATCCTAAGATCGAAAATGAATCTGCATTAATATTTGCCTGTTGCAAGAGTATTACAGTCAAGATGCAGAGTTCATGATCGGTGTTGGTTGTAACTAGTTACTAAATTTAAAAGTAAAGTAAGGGATTACTCTTATTTTTTCTGTAATTTAATTACAGTTACGTCTGATGTAATTAAACTAAATACTTTGTGTAATATATGTGTGTGAATTGACATCAAAATTCAAAGTCTAACTTTAAAATCCGTGCTTTAATGTATAATTCTAACATTTGTAATACTTTGGTCAGTTAATGATACTTTATGTAGATTTATATTATTTATTTGAATGAATTAAGAGTCGTTTCGTGTCCATCCTTGAATCACTTAACTAGCATAAAAATAACTGATAAATCATCCTTTTAAAAGAATGAAATCTATATGAAAAACATAAATAAATGTTAAAAAATGTTGAGTAAACATTTATAGAAGACGAAACGGAAGACAGTAGATCAACATCTGGTGTTGACATCTGTGTACTCCACATCATCCTGGTCTTCTTTAACTCCCTGTGAGAAAACAGAAGTAGAGGATAGAAAACAGACTACTATGCGGTGTGTATGAAGAGTTGATTTGCAAAAAATAACAGATAAATCTGTTTTTAAAAAGTAATATCAATCAAACGGCAGTTGTTTTGTTTTGATTTAGTAACAATAACTAAAAAAAATACAGCTAACACAATACAAACGTAACATGACAAACATGATTTTTAAAAACAAAGTTTTTTTATATGCTTTATGTACTTTTACTTTTCTTTCAAGGTTTCGGCCTTTTGGTGGCGTTTGACGTGCTCAAAAACTCTAAAAAGCACGTGGGTCAATTACAATCGGTCAATTCTGTTACATGTCTCTCTTGGTAACAGTGTTGACGGTAACAGAACTGACTATTTGAAGCTTATTAGCCAAAATCTCCACTTGCTAGCATAAATGCCCTGGACACATGGTATTAATGAAACCGTGGTTTAATCAAGACCGTAAACATCACGATTTCCCCCTACATAAAACACTTTTGACCAAAAATCTGTTGTTAGACATGGGCATGGCAGGGAGGCTATGTAGCGCCCCCTTTTGACTAAAGTGGTGCACCACCAGCCGGGAGCAGGAAGTGTGTCACATGCTTCAAATGAGTTTGAATAAGTTCATCTCTACCTGCTTCAATGCATTTTTTACCTGCATCTGTTCGTTTCGCTTGTAGAATTCTGTATTGGCGTAAGTAACGTCATCACCATCACAGGCCTGATCTGTAACAATCAAGACAGATTTCATTGTTTTAGCGACTGAAACCGAAACAGCTTCAGACTGTTGAATATATATATGTAATTCTGCGTAAAAAACATTTCGCATTAGCCATCTAAATAATAATAATAATAAAAACATGGCTTTCCTCCTCAGACAGTGTTCACAGTGCTCTCTTTCTCTCAGATCATCAGTAGTTGTCATTATTTACCCTGTACGTGCCTTTTTCTGTGTTTTCGGCAGATAAAGAAGACGAGAAGTGCGGTTAAAACCATCAGAAATCCAACAACAGCACAAGAGAGAGGAGTGATGTAATGTGAGTGTCCTTCTGCTGGTGTAATGATACAAAACAACAACAACACATCTGTAAGAGTGAGTTCACAACAAACACTGACACTTCAGTGTGATTATTGTGAAGAAACAAGCCAGAAACCTTAATAGAGTCTTCTACAAGCTAATGTGCACATATCCTTCATTTACTGAAAGACCTGACACACCTGAACTCTCTGATGATGATGAAGATGATGATGAAGATGATGTTTGTGTAGATTCACTGATGCTGACAGCAGTGGGAGCTGGAAAATATTACAGAACAACAGAAATGTAAACAAATCAACAGTAAATAAAAGTGATGCTTGATTTGTCAGTGTGAGACTCTATTGGAATTGTGAAGACAAAAAAAGAAAGTCATCGTAAAATATGATGTGATGAAATATAACATTTATATCACAAACTCTGTAGAAATATCACACAGCAAAACTCTACTCACCATAAACACTAAGACTGAAAATCTTCTTCGTCAGTTTATTGTTTATTAAAGTCTGTAGATGATAAAGTCCAGAGTGTTGAGATGTGATGTGTGTGATGGTGAGATCTCCAGTCTGATTGTTCATCTTCAGTATGTCTCTGAACATCTCAGTCTCATTATTATCATCATATATGGGATTAATATTGAATGATCTCTTGATTCTGGCGATGACAGGACAGTTTACTCCAAACCACCAATCAAACAAATCATGTGTCTGTATGTGAGTGAAATAAGTGTGTAGAGTAACAGAATGTCCCTCCATCACTGACACTGACTTCACTTCATCACCAAACACACCTGAACAACACAAACACACAATTATAAATCCAGTAAAAACAACGACTGTCTGGATTTACTAAAGACGTGGACACAGCTGTTGTTGTAATAAATGATTTTGTCATTAATCTTGCATGATGTATGGATGCGGTCATCGGTCCACCCAGGGCCCATGTGCACCTGCATGGCCTTCACACCCTGAGGCACACCACTGGCTGTCGGTGAATCAAGTGTTTGCGTCTGCAAGAGATGTGTGACTTTCTGCATGTTTGTGGTCAAATGTGTAGAGTTACGTGTAGAGAGAAGAGGAAACTGTTTGTGTTTGTGAAGTGATGCTCTTAACTCAACATATAATAAGTTGTGAAGTCAAATCCACAGCGTGAACTGAGATCTTAAGAACGATGGATTGATTTAAAGCGATATAAAGTGAGTCTGTTTATACGCACCAACATGAATCACACAGCAGGACGAAGCAAAGAAGATTTGCTCTAAACCTGTTTGTTGTTTTTAGTATCTTCTTTACTGAGAACATCTTGAGCTTTCGTTTTCATCACTTTCACTAAAGAATATCGTCTGTAAACTAAAGCTGACGTGTTTGACCAGCCGTTATAAGTTTAGTTTTGTGTCATCCGTCTTTGTAATCCAAAGACTCGCAGCACGTTTGCATTAGTTCTAGATTTTCATAAGAGCTTGAATTGATTTTGAAGCATGTTGTGAAATGTAATACATGACTTTTATAAGATATGTTTTTGTGTGATTTGTGTTTTTATGTTTAGTCTGAAGTCACTGTGTAATGTGTTGTTCACATCTGTAATCGCTCCACGTGGGACTAAATAAAGTGTAAAACTGAACATTATAAAACAACTCAAACAAATATAGAAATAAAGTCAACTTACCGATCAGAGTCCACAAGCACAACACAAGAGATGTGTGAAGCATTTTCTGTTGTGAAATAATAACTCTCTACAAGTCTGAAAAGAACTCAACATGATCCAAACACATCAGAAGTGTTGCATTAATGATGTTTCACAGCACTATAATGTTATATCTTGACTAAAGTTGACTGGAGGTGGAGGGGTGTGGTTTTCAAGTGTGGTTTCTTGTGTGTGTCATGAAGAGTGTGTGTGTGTTTGATTAAGTGTGTGCGTGTACCGGTTAAGCTATATTTGTGAGGGCCGAATGTCCTCAGTACCGCAGTGAAATACGTGTGAACCCACTTGTGAGACATTTGACTGGTCCTCCCTAAATAAAAAGGCTCAAATAGTGTTTGTCTTTAAATGTAATAGAGGGCACATGTTTGTGTGATTATTAGGTTAAGGGTCAGGGTTAGGGATAGAATATATCAGAAGCCTGATATAAAATCAATGGAAGTCTATGTAATGTCCCCACTAGTATACTCAAACAAACCTGTGTGTGTGTGTGTGTGTGTGTGTGTGTGTGTGTGCGTGCGTGCGTGCGTGCGTGCGTGCGTGCGTGCGTGCGTGTGCGTGTGTGTGTGCGCGAGTGTGTGTGAACTACTTGTGAGGAAATTTTACTGGTCCTCACTAAATAAAAAGGCCCATAATTCAGTCAAATGGTGACATTTGTCTTGCACATGTTTGTGTGATTTTATACTTTAGGATAGAATGGATCATAAGCCCCTGTTATAAGATCAATGGAAGTTGTGTGTGGTGTGAAAGAGGCTGAATAAACTCATGAAGAAGGATTCGGTCCCTCTGGAGATGATGCTGAGAGGAGAATGATGATCATCACAGACAACACCTCTCATGAAATGCCTGATGGATTGAGAAGTGATTTTAGCTGGAGACTGATCCCACCCCGGTCCCAGATAGCACAATCCATCTGGCTTACGTCTATTTGACGTCTGCATTTACATCTGCAAGACATCTTAAATACATAGTTTGCTCATCTGCAATACGTCTCGGAGACGTCTGAACGTCTGTAATACGTCTGCTAAAGATCTGGAGATCTGCTGCTTAAAAGCATCTGCTAAACATATTAGAAAGAGCTGTTGTACATCCATTCTAAATCATAAACATCTTACAGACATCTTCTAGAGGTCTATATGACGTCTGACAGCAGACATCTCCGAGACGTATTGCAGATGAGCAAACAATGTATTGTAGATGTCTTGCAGATGTAAATGCAGACGTCAAATAGACGTAAACCAGATGTATGTGTGCTATCAGGGGTACAACAAGGTGCAGTCGGTCATCTACTGTACAATACATCCCTCAAGTGTGTTTTCAATGGATTTTTAAACAGGAACTGCGTGTTTTTATTTACAAACCTATTGGTAGAAAATTAATAAAGTGTATTACAGTCGTTTTGTTTTCATAGGGAGTAAACCGTAGAGACAGAATGTAAAATTAAATCTCCTGCAGTTTCCTCAAATGAACACTAGATGTCACTATCACAGCGATCGAATGTCATGAAGAAGAGCTTCTGACGTAAAAAAAACGTTCATATATAGATTTTTGCCATAATAAAAGCACACTGTAGACTAGAAACTTGCTCTCGAAACTCAAAACCTCCTATTCAGACAGCCCATTAAAACAGCATTTGTTCTTACCACCGGGCAAATGATTTCCTCACGACAGAGTGTATATTTAATATTCACAGTTCTATTTTAACAGTATTAATTCTTGATTATCATCATGTTTGATTATCATCATGTTCGTGATGTATATTTGGATCTTTGTTTTATGTGACGATAAATGTTTGCGTTTGCCTGTGCTCAGCTGCGCGTCTGTGAATCTGCGCATGCGCAGAGAGAAGCCTCGAAAAGGGTACGTCGCACACGTCGATAAAACATATACTTAAACAACGTTATACAATATTATTATTACAATATTTGAATGTATTATACATATTATACAATGCATTATACATTCATATTATATTAATGAAATACTGATTTATATTTAAGATTTATACTTCATGGTTCCCAGCTAGCACAGGTTCGTCTGTAAGATGTCTGCTGGAGATGTGGAAAACATCTGGTAAACGTCTTAGAAAGAGCAGTTATACATTAATTCTAAACCATAAGCATCTTACAGATGTCTTCTAGACGTCTATATGACATCTGACAGCAGACGTCTCAGAGACGTATTGCAGATGAGCAAACAATGTCTTGCAGATGTAAATGTACACATCAAAAAGTCGTCTGCCAGATGTATGTGTGTGTTAGATTTAATTTCCGCATAAATAAATACAAGCCCACAAAATCAAGAATTGTGAAGTGTTAAGCTCACTTTACCTTACTGGCTATAGGGTAGGAGGAAGGGATGCCTTCTGGCTATTCATTCTTTGTCCGAACTGCTATACCTTATTTGGTCATTCTGTGAACCCCTGGACATATGAAACCGGCCAGATGTCTTTTGGCACCGTATATAAAGACTTGTAGTTTCTAGAATAAATGAGTTCAAAAGCTTGATGCCTCTCTGTGTCTTGTTTTTGTGCTCCCAGATCTGCAGAAGAATTCTCTCACAACATCCAACCTATTTATGATTTGATTTTACTGGTGATCCAAAACACAGAAAGAAACTTAGTGTTCGAAAGGAACCAGAAATTTAACAGTGTACCATCACGGTTAGTTTTAACCCATGATCTAACCAATATTTAGCAAAAACCCCCAGCACTTTTAGAGTGCCTGTTTTAAATACAGTTCCACAAACCAGTTCCTATTTCGTGTTGTGTCTTCTTCCTGTAAACACACGCATTCTTATTTCAAAGACTCCTGAGACATGACGGATCATTTATTCATCTTTGCTCTTTCAGTATTTCTGGCCGGTGAGTATTTGAGTGGACATGTTGAATGCGTGTTGATGTTGTTGTCCGTCTGTCAGGGGCTGAAGCGTCTGAGCTGAATTGAGGAAGGAAGACATCGCGTCGTTTTTTTGGGGGATTTCTTTTGTGCAAAAAATAGAACTTAAACCAGTTAATGTCATTGTGTATAAAAGTGTTTGTCAGTGTTATCAGTGTGTTCTGTCAGTTATTTTATTTTATTGTTGTGTTTGTGTTGTTCAGGTGTGTTTGGTGCTGATGTAGTTTCAGTGAAAGAGGGAGGTTCTGTGACTCTACACATCAATCCTGATGAAATACAGAAAGCTGCAGATCTGCTCTGGATGTTTCATGATGAAGAAACATTTATTGCACAGATGGACAGAGAAACACACGAGACCTCAATACCTGGAAACACAGATGAGAGATTCAGAGACAGACTGCAGGTGGACGATCAGACGGGATCTCTCAACATCACTGATGTCAGAACCACAGACTCTGGACTTTATAAACTACAGATCAGCCGCAGTTCTGGGATTTCATACAAGACATTCGATGTGACCGTCACTGGTGAGTGAACAATGTTTGCCACAGTCAAGTTTCTAAGTTCTCAAAGTGTTTGTTTATTGATTACTGCCGTTCGTTGGGTGTGAGGGGGTGCTCAGCGTTTCTTTTCACACTAAATATAAAAGATTCCTTCATGTCAGGAGTTTTGTTTGTGCCGTTCTGTAGAATCTGACTCAGTTTCATCAGGTCACCATCTGTTTCTTCCTCTTTTCTAGCTGATGTGCTGTATGTGCACATGATCTTACTTCTTCTTCTGTTTTCTTTCTGTTTTTCACCTCAACAAGCGCGTCAGCAGTCTCTTCGTCTCTCTCCGGCCGTCCGTCCGTCCGTCGTCTGTCTGTCTGTCTGTCTCTCTGTCTGTCGTCGTCTCTCTGTCCTCGTCTCTCTGTCTGTCTGTCTGTCTCTCTGTCTGTCTGTCTCTCTGTCTGTCTGTCTGTCTCTCTGTCTGTCTGTCTCTCTGTTTGTCTGTCTGTCTCTCTGTTTGTCTGTCTGTCTCTCTGCTGTCTGTCTGTCTCTCTGTCTGTCTGTCTCGTCTGTCTGTCTGTCTGTCTGTCTGTCTGTCTCTCTGTCTGTCTCTGTCTGTCTGTCTGTCTGTCTCTCTGTCTGTCCGTCCGTCTCTCTGTCCTGTCCTGTCTCTCTGTCTGTCTGTCTGTCTCTCTGTCTGTCTGTCTCTCTGTCTGTCTGTCTGTCTCTCTGTTGTCTGTCTCTCTGTTTGTCTGTCTGTCTCTCTGTTTGTCTGTCTGTCTCTGTCTGTCTGTCTGTCTGTCTCTCTGTCTGTCTGTCTCTCTGTCTGTCTGTCTCTCTGTCTGTCTGTCTACCTGTCTGTCTGTCTGTCTCTCTGTCTGTCTGTCTCTCTGTCTGTCTGTCTCTCTGTCTGTCTGTCTTTCGATCGGTCTGTCTGTCGGTCGGTCCGTCCGTCTGTCTCTCTGTAAGTTGTTGATCACTGAGTGTTTATAATAATATATACGTTTCGAATGACTTAAACAATGAAGTTTAGTCATTGACATTTTAATTCAGTTCACTTTCATTACTCTAGCACAATTTATCATTGTTGCAAAGCAGCTTTACAAACAGTAAGACTATGTGGTTAGGAAACTGAAATGAATTCAAATGAAATAATGTACACAGAATAATATTCATATCGTGTTGTGATGTGATTCAGATGTGAATGTGTTTCTCTTTAGCCGTGACAGAATCCAGTCAGACGTCACCCTGTATGATAACTGGACCGGTTTTATCAATAACACTGGTCCTGATGCTGCTGGTAATTAACATATTCAGTGACTTCATTACATGTGATTATTAACAACAGATTCATATCAGTGTTCATTCATATCACTGCTGACACGTGTGTGTTAAATGATGAAATGCTTTAGTCAGACCACAACAACACCTTATATAAACCAATGATAACACAAGACTCTCTTCTACATCATAGAATCACTCTATTCTTCATTTATTTTGGAGCACTGTATATTTTTCTAATGTTTTCATTAATACTGCATTTAGTGCTACTGTCAGTAATTATCATCATAATCTGTAATGCAATGTTTACTCGCGGTCTCTGTGATTCACTGAGATCTTCAGTTTATTTCATGCACTCACGGGAGGACAAATTCACAGGGACTCTTGACACTCGATTGCATCAAAAGTTCAACACAACGCCGATTCTAGAGTTAGAAAATCATCTATAAGCTTAATGAAAATCAGGAGAAGAGGGGACAATAAGTTACTTTAATGCATTAATGCTAATTATGAACGTCTCTTTTGCACGTGAAGTAAAAACAGTGAAATATGAATGCTTACAAGCCTCTGATGATTCCAATGGTGATCTGTTGTTTGTCTAATATAACCTTTGGACACGTTTTCGTTGTCTTCTCTGTGTACTGTCTGAAAATGTGTACATACCACCGGCACTTCTCATGATTAGTGTCGTCTTAAGATGAATCATTTGTTATTTGGCTTTAGATAAAAGCGTCTGCTCAATGAATGAATGTTAATGGAAGAAAATGTTTTGGGAGCGCTCTGTACAAATAAACTTGAATTGAATATGAGCGATCTGAGCAGTACACAGTAAACAAACAACATTGTTGTACTTATTTTATATTATAGATTATATATTTCAAGTAAAACATCAAGGAAACAATTGTGGTGACAAAATGGCACCAACCTGCTGAAACAATTTTCTAAACTGAAAGATGTGTTTAGGATACGTTTTAAAACACAACAATTGTTTTGTTAATATGCAAACTGGACACTAAATGAGACCAAAAAAAAGGTTGAATACAATAGTAGAAAACATGCGTATGCATTCTTCCTGATCCTCATTTTTATTCACATTCTTTGTGGTGTTTTTCATTTTGTTGGCTACAGTCATATAAAATGTCATTGCTTTCTGCACAGCATGATGTCTCAAACAATAAAAAATATTGAAGTATAAAAAATGACTACTTTAATTCATCTTTAAGAGCAATTGCGCCCCCTAGTGGCCTTTTTACGCACCTTGCGTGCACTGCGGACTGACCTGTGTGTTGGGAATCATTGAATAAATCCGAATACATTTTGCTTAACATGAAAGTCTAAAGAAAGAAGGAACAGTGCCAGGAAGCTGTCGCAGAACTTTTACATCACATGTATAGACATGATCCAGACAATAAATGCAAAAACTTTGGGGAGAGCTGTCAGTCGAACACTGTCGATCAACGTCTCATGACGACTTCTGTGTACACCACATCCTCCTCTTTAACTCTCTGTGAACCAAACCAGAAGATCAAACAAAACATAGACTGATTTGTAACACTAGATATTGGTATATTATTGGTGTTATATATTTTGCAGATCTGTAGGAGACTGTTTGTGCCCACTGTTGAAATGTTTCACAGGAAACCACGGACGCGTGAAAAGCTCGTGTGACGTGTCACGAGCTCTTTTCTTAATATTACGTCTTCCAATGTTGCAATGTTAATGTCCTTTGTTGGCAGGACGGTAACCCCAAATTAACTATGGTTTTGCTGCAATAAATATAGATTAAACATGATATTTGTAGTAACAAATAATAATCAACTTTTACCAAAGAGTTTGCTTTTACTATAATAAAAGAAAGAGACCGTTTTGAGACAAACGGTGCGATCTTTAGAGAATCCTAACAGACTTCTCCGAGCGCAGTTGAGATCTGTAGTTTCTGATCAGCAGTTTGACATTTAATGACTATTGTAATTGATGTTTTCCTCTGAAACAATTCTGGCGGTGCTTCAAACAGATCGTCATTATTTTACCTTCATGTGTTTGTTGTGTTTGTAGAATGTTGTGTCGGCGTAAGTGATGTAAGTGACGTCATCCTCACAGGTCTGAACTGTAACAATCATGACAAAATGGCAGATTTCTACATATTTTGTAACTTGAAATCATAAATAGTTTTCCAATAGAAACTGCTTTAGAATATTCATAGTGCATGACATTTTCTGTAAATAAAGTGTTGCATTAAAAGCATAAGTACATTATTTCTCTGATCATCATTTACCTTCTTCATGAGTGTTTGTGTGTTTTCTGCAGATGAAGAAGATGAGAAGTGCAGATACAATCATCACACATCCAACAACACAACAGATCACGACTATAGAACGCCAGTGTGTTCCTCCTGATGGACTATAAACATCTGCTGGAATGATAAACAACAACAACAACACTTTCACTTTCAAGCGTCATCATGTTTATTGACATGTAGGAGCACAAAAATAAATACTGCACATAAACTGGAGAAATCGGCACTTAATTCTGTATTTGTATGCGACAGTATTTTTTCATGCTTCACGTACACCTCACTTATGTATAAACTGTAGACACAAACAAAATATGTTCAAAGTTGCAAGAAATGTTGTCTACCGAATGTAAATCACTGAGCATGTGTTTACCTGACACACCTGAACTCTCTGATGAAGATGATGATGGAGTTGGTGTACATTCACTGATGTTGACAGTACTGGGAGCTGACAAATATTAGAGAATCACAGAAATGTGCTGCTTTATCTGACACTGTGAGACTTTATTGTGATCGTTAAGACTAAAAAAAAGATCATCAACATCAAATATGATTTATATGATTTAATTTACCAACTCAATTAAACTCACCATAAACATTGAGACTGAAATTATTTGTTATCTGTTTATTTCCAAAGTTCATTTTTAGTTGATAAACTCCATTGTGTTGAGATGTGATGTTTGTGATGGTGAGATCTCCAGTCTGATTGTTCATCTTAAGTCTGTCTCTGAATATCTCAGTCTCATCATTAATATAATATATGGGATTAATATTGAATGATCTCTTGATTTTGGCGATGAGAGGACCGTTTACTCCAAACCTCCAGTCGACCGTTTCATTTCTCAGTATGTGAGTGAGATGAGTGTGTAGAGTAACAGAATGTCCCTCCATCACTGACACTGACTTCACTTCATCACCAAACACACCTGAACAACACAAACACAAACACACAAATACAGTTCTTTTATAAACACTTACACACTAAATAAAGGTCAGTAAACCTTCACTCATCCTCTTCATCATGAAGTCTGCTAAATTCATTTGCAATTGTAAAACAACACTTAAAGATTTTAAGGCGTGTTCACACTTGAGATAGTCTACTGCACGAAAGTATCAGTCATCTATTCTCAAATCACTCTTGGAGTTTCATTGATGTAGTGGATGTGATCAAAATGCATGTCTTTGCATTATAAAGCGAACACTGAACTTTGAACGAGCAATGTGGAGATTTCAGCGGCATCTAGTGGTGAGATTGTGAAGTGCAACCAACGGCTCACTCCATCCTCCCCTCTCTCTTTTGAAGCGCTACGGTGGCTGACAAAGAACTAAGACGTCGTCACATTTTTGCTTCTTTGCCGAAGGAGATAACATATTTATGAAACGCGTTCTGTAGAGCAGTTTGTCCGTTTAGGGCTTCTGTAGAAACAACATGATGAATGAAATGTGTGAGGACTAACGGTTTATATAGATAGAAACAGCTCATTCTAAGATAATAAAAACATAACGCTTCATTATGTGAGGTCTTTATACACCTCTGAACACAAAGTTATATATATTATATTGCATTTCTGTCAATAGATCCTCATTAATCTTCCACATTGCACCTTTATATGCAACACACACCATATGAACACTCAAAAAAAACAACCACTGAGTTCAATTCACTTAGAAAATGTTTTGAAATGATTGAACTCTTTCATAATCATTTGGGATTTAGAAACTTCGTTTGTCTGACTTTAAATCTGACTATAAACAGACTTCAGGAAGACTTTGAGAATAAATGAGGCCGATGTTAAGAGAGAGTTAAAGGTGTGAGATGATAAAAGTGCCATTGAGACCAGACAACACGTTAACACTTCAGTTTTGTGAAAACACGACTCGACCGTCAGTGTACTTTCATGCCGTTACACCGCCGGTTGAAGCTGAATAAAGTGTTTGCTTCTGCAGGAGATGTGTGAATTTTTGCATGTTGCTTGTTTTGTGGTTTTATAAGTAGAGAAGGAAATTGTGCATAAGTATTTGTAAAGTGTGATGCTCTTAACTCAACATTAAATAAGTTGTGAAATAAAGTCCACAGCGTGAAAAGAGATCTTAAAAACATCATCTTAACACAAACATGATGCATGAAAAGATCAATGACAGCAACAAACACCACAGAATAATGTATTGATTTAAAGTGAATCTGTTCATGCACACAAACACTAATCACACATCTGATTTCACACTAATATTACTTTATCAATTGAGTTTGAATGTCTATTATTCTTCATCTAGAGACAAAGAAGTCGATCGAGTAAATGAGCACAGATATCTTTGAACTATTGCCAGACGTCATTCCAGTAATAAGAGATTCATCAAAGAATATTTGCTCTATAAGAAATGAAACTCCTTTTGTGTATCTTCAATAGCATCTTTATTAAGAACATTTTGAGCTTTTGGTTTTCATCACTTTCTCTAAAGAATAACTACAAACTAAAGTTAAAGTGTTTGAGCGATGAATAGAAGTTTATTTCTGTATCAGAGGTCATCTGTGTTTGTGATCTGAATTTGATCAAGATTTTTATAAATGCTTGAATTTTTTAAAGCATGTGCAATATGTAATATATGACTGTTTAATATGTTTTTATGTGATTTCATGTGTTTTTGTTTAGTCTGAAACATGACATGTGTTGTTCTTGCACTACTGTAAAAGTGTTCAACTAAACATTATTACACAAAAAAATATAGAAATAAAGTCAACTTACCGATCAAAGTCCACAAGCACAACACAAGAGATGTGTGAAGCATTTTCTGTAGTGAAATAATAACTCTCTTAAAAAACCCCAAAAATACTAAAAATAATCCAAACACACTGTTGCTTTAATGTCGTTTCAAAGCACTTATGGAAACGTATTGTTATATCTAGACTGAAGTGAACAGGAGGAGGAGAGTTGTGGTTTACAGATGTAAAATCGACCCTCCTGCAGTTTCCTCAGATGAACACCAGATGTCACTAAAACACGGCGATAGAATGTCATGATGTCAGTAAAATGATCTTTTTTATATTTTACCATCTAAGAGGTCATTGTAGATTAAAAACATACTACTGTCGAAACTCACAACCTCCTCTCCAGTGTAAAATGAGCATTTATTCTTATCACTTTGTAACTTATTTCCTCACGAGTGTATTTAATATTTCCAGTTCCATTTAAACCGTTTTTATTCTTGATTATCAACATGTTTAGGCACTAGATAACGTAATGTTTGTTATGTAAATGAGTATTTGTTCTATGTGACGACGATAATTGTGTGCGATTACTTACACCGGCGCGT